>NW_027101104.1:0-12500 GCF_029633855.1 Hoplias malabaricus | reverse complement strand
CGGGGTGATAGAGAACCGTGAACGCCGCGGTCTAAGACCTCGGGTATCGCAGTGGGCGGAATGAGACTTAGAGGAATGATGACGGAGCCATGAGGGGCCTCCCCTGGAGGTCCCATGGCCGAGAAAAGTGCTCCGAGCCCGGGGTGATAGAGAACCGTGAACGCCGCGGTTAAAGACCTCGGGTATCGCAGTGGGCGGAATGAGACTTAGAGGAATGATGACGGAGCCATGAGGGGCCTCCCCTGGAGGTCCCATGGCCGAGAAAAGTGCTCCGAGCCCGGGGTGATAGAGAACCGTGAACGCCGCGGTTAAAGACCTCGGGTATCGCAGTGGGCGGAATGAGACTTAGAGGAATGATGACGGAGCCATGAGGGGCCTCCCCTGGAGGTCCCATGGCCGAGAAAAGTGCTCCGAGCCCGGGGTGATAGAGAACCGTGAACGCCGCGGTTAAAGACCTCGGGTATCGCAGTGGGCGGAATGAGACTTAGAGGAATGATGACGGAGCCAGGAAGGGCCTCCCCTGGAGGTCCCATGGCCGAGAAAAGTGCCCCGAGCCCGGGGAGATAGAGAACCGTAAAGCGCGCGGGTTTGGGGCTCGGGTCTTCCAGTGGGCGGAGTGAGACTTAAAGGAATATTGACGGAGCCATGAAGGGCCCCCCCTGGAGGTCCCATGGCCGAGAAAAGTGCTCCGAGCCCGGGGAGATAGAGAACCGTAAAGCGCGCGGGTTTGAGGCTCAGGTCTTCCAGTGGGCGCTCGTTCCAGCGGCGCGGGCTGGATGGTTTAGTCCGAGGAGGAGTGCTTAAGTGTGGGCCGGATAGGTTCGAGAGGTGCGCTGGGTTGGTGGAGGTCCAGCCCCGGAGGTTTGGAGCGGGGCGATGTAGCGAGCGAGGCCGAGTCGGGTGAGCCTGGGCCGGGCATGGGCGTTGGCGGCGATGGGGGTCTTCTCCCCGGAGGTTTGGAGCGGGCGATGGAGCGAGCGAGGCCGAGTCGGGTGAGCCTGGGCCGGGCATGGGCGTTGGCAGCGACGGGGGTGTCTTCCCCGGAGGTAAGTACCGTGGGGGGCAAGCGTGAGATATTCCAGGCCGGGAAAAGTGAGCTAAATTCGGCAAAGCGTTGTTAAAAAGGGGGGTCGGTTGATTTTTTTGTTAAATCTAAACGAACAAAGGGTGCGAGGCGTGAAAATTGCATTCAGCCGTGATTTTTTGGCAAAGTGCTAACCCTAGTGTTCTCCCAGTGGGACGTTTTAAAGTAGGACTTAGAAAAATTTCTGACCCTCTTCGCCCTAGGTAGCAAGCCCAAAACGGAGCACCTCGGAGAGGTAAAAATTCAGAGGGCATGGGGGTTTCCAGTGCGGTGCCGTCAGGACATTAGGGTTCCTTTAGAAAAGACGAAAGTTTGGGTACACCGTATGTAACTATGACAAGCCCAAGGCTCTGGTTCGCCTGTGGGCATGAATATAGTGAGATTTCCGCGTTATCTCACTGGAGGTGACCCCGGAACGGTTCAAAACCTAAGTCGAGACTTCCATGGGACCCCGGCGATGGGAGTTTGAAGCCCGAGGAGTGACGCCCTCTGGGCTAAGGTTGGTGGTAGGTTCGGCCCCCCTTTCTGGAGGTCTAAACTGACTTCCATGGACCCCGGTGATGCGAATTTGATGCCCGATGAGGAGCACACCTCTGGGCTAAGGGTGGTGGTATGCTCGGCCCCCCCCTCTGGATGTTTAAACTGACTTCCATGGACCCCGGTGATGCGAATTTGATGCCCGAGGAGTGACTCACCTCTGGGCTAAGGGTGGTGGTATGCTCGGCCCCCCCTCTGGAGGTCTAAACTGACTTCCATGGACCCCGGTGATGCGAATTTGATGCCCGAGGAGTGACTCACCTCTGGGCTAAGGGTGGTGGTATACTCGGCCCCCCCTCTGGAGGTCTCGAATGACTTCCATGGACCCCGGTGATGCGAATTTGATGCCCGATGAGGAGCACACCTCTGGGCTAAGGGTGGTGGTATGCTCGGCCCCCCCCCTCTGGATGTTTAAACTGACTTCCATGGACCCCGGTGATGCGAATTTGATGCCCGAGGAGTGACTCACCTCTGGGCTAAGGGTGGTGGTATGCCCAGCCCCCCCTCTGGAGGTCTCGAATGACTTCCATGGACCCCGGTGAAGCGTATTTCATGCCCGATGAGGAGCACACCTCTGGGCTAAGGGTGGTGGTATGCTCAGCCCCCCCTCTGGAGGTCTAAACTGACTTCCATGGACCCCGGTGATGCGAATTTGATGCCCGAGGAGTGACTCACCTCTGGGCTAAGGGTGGTGGTATGCCCGGCCCCCCCTCTGGAGGTCTCGAATGACTTCCATGGACCCCGGTGAAGCGTATTTCATGCCCGATGAGGAGCACACCTCTGGGCTAAGGGTGGTGGTATGCTCAGCCCCCCCTCTGGAGGTCTAAACTGACTTCCATGGACCCCGGTGATGCGAATTTGATGCCCGAGGAGTGACTCACCTCTGGGCTAAGGGTGGTGGTATGCCCGGCCCCCCCTCTGGAGGTCTCGAATGACTTCCATGGACCCCGGTGAAGCGTATTTCATGCCCGATGAGGAGCACACCTCTGGGCTAAGGGTGGTGGTATGCTCAGCCCCCCCTCTGGAGGTCTAAACTGACTTCCATGGACCCCGGTGATGCGAATTTGATGCCCGAGGAGTGACTCACCTCTGGGCTAAGGGTGGTGGTATGCCCGGCCCCCCCTCTGGAGGTCTCGAATGACTTCCATGGACCCCGGTGAAGCGTATTTCATGCCCGATGAGGAGCACACCTCTGGGCTAAGGGTGGTGGTATGCTCAGCCCCCCCTCTGGAGGTCTAAACTGACTTCCATGGACCCCGGTGATGCGAATTTGATGCCCGAGGAGTGACTCACCTCTGGGCTAAGGGTGGTGGTATGCCCGGCCCCCCCTCTGGAGGTCTCGAATGACTTCCATGGACCCCGGTGAAGCGTATTTCATGCCCGATGAGGAGCACACCTCTGGGCTAAGGGTGGTGGTATGCTCAGCCCCCCCTCTGGAGGTCTAAACTGACTTCCATGGACCCCGGTGATGCGAATTTCATGCCCGAGGAGTGATGCCCTCTGGGCTAAGGGTGGTGGTAAGCCCGGCCCCCCCTCTCTGGAGGTCTAGATTGACTTCCATGGACCCCGGTTAAGCGTATTTCATGCCCGAGGAGTGACGCCCTCTGGGCTAAGGGTGGTGGTATGCCCGGCCCCCCCTCTGGAGGTCTCCAAAACCTAAGTCGAGACTTCCATGGACCCCGGTTATCCGAATTTCATGCCCGAGGAGTGACGCCCTCTGGGCTTAGGGTGGTGGTAAGCCCGGCCCCACTCTCTGGAGGTCTAAACTGACTTCCATGGACCCCGGTGATCCGAATTTCATGCCCGAGGAGTGACGCCCTCTCGGCTAGGGTGGTGGTAAGTGCAGCCCCCCCTCTCTGGAGGTCTAAAATGACTTCCATGGACCCCGGTGAAGCGAATTTCATGCCCGAGGAGTGACGCCCTCTCGGCTAGGGTGGTGGTAAGCCAGGCCCCCCCTCTCTGGAGGTCAAAACTGACTTCCATGGACCCCGGTATAGCGTATTTCATGCCCGAGGAGTGACGCCCTCTGGGCTAAGGGTGGTGGTATGCCCGGCCCCCCCTCTGGAGGTCTCCAAAACCTAAGTCGAGACTTCCATGGACCCCGGTTATCCGAATTTCATGCCCGAGGAGTGACGCCCTCTGGGCTTAGGGTGGTGGTAAGCCCGGCCCCACTCTCTGGAGGTCTAAACTGACTTCCATGGACCCCGGTTATCTGAATTTCATGCCCGAGGAGTGACGCCCTCTGGGCTTAGGGTGGTGGTAAGCCCGGCCCCACTCTCTGGAGGTCTAAACTGACTTCCATGGACCCCGGTTATCCGAATTTCATGCCCGAGGAGTGATGAACCTCTGGGCTAAGGGTGGTGGTAAGTGCAGCCCCCCCTCTGGAGGTTTCCAAAACCTAAGTCGAGACTTCCATGGACCCCGGTGATGCGAATTTCAAGCCCGAGGAGTGGTGCCCTCTGGGCTAAGGGTGGTGGTAAGCCCGGCCCCCCCCTCTCTGGAGGTCTAAAAGGACTTCCATGGACCCCGGTATAGCGTATTTCATGCCCGAGGAGTGACGCCCTCTGGGCTTAGGGTGGTGGTAAGTGCAGCCCCCCCTCTGGAGGTTTCCAAAACCTAAGTCGAGACTTCCATGGACCCCGGTGATGCGAATTTCAAGCCCGAGGAGTGGTGCCCTCCGGGCTAAGGGTGGTGGTAAGCCCGGCCCCCCCTCTCTGGAGGTCTAAACTGACTTCCATGGACCCCGGTGTAGCGTATTTCATGCCCGAGGAGTGACGCCCTCTGGGCTTAGGGTGGTGGTAAGCCAGGCCCCCCCCCTCTCTGGAGGTCAAAATTGACTTCCATGGACCCCGGTTATCCGAATTTTATGCCCGAGGAGTGACGCCCTCTGGGCTAAGGGTGGTGGTAAGTCCGGCTCCCACCCTCTGGATGCGTTCAAAACCTAAGTCGAGACTTCCATGGACCCCGGTGATGCGAAGTGACATGCCCGAAGAGTGGTGCCTTCTGGGCTAAGGTTGTGATAAGCCCGGTCTCTCCTCTGGAGGTCTGTGGTTTTAAAGTGAATATTTTCTAAGTCCCTCACCTGAGATTTTAAGAGAATCAGGACCCTCCTCAAGCCTCGTAGCGAGTCCGAGGGAGGTTCATCGTTGTCGGCTATGCGAAAGGGGTTCAGACGCCTCTAATCCTGTGGGCATATGGTTTCTCAGCCTGGTGCCGTCGGGATATTAGGGAGGCATTAAATCAGACGTAAGTTTGGGTAACAGCGATGCGAAACGCTATGCCCAAAGGAGTGGCTTCCCGATGGGCTTGAAATAATGGGAATGTCCGCTCTGCTTCCCTGGATGTGTTCAAAACCTAAGTCGAGACATCCGTAGACCCCGTTGATGCGAATTCCATGCCCGAGGAGTGACGCCCTCTGGGCTTAAGGGTGGTGGTAAGACCGGCCCCACTCTCTGGAGGTCTAAACTGACTTCCATGGACCCCGGTGATTCGAATTTCAAGCCCGAGGAGGTGCACACCTCCGGGCTAAGGGGATGGTTTGGGTGGCCTCCCCTCTGGATGTGTTCAAAACCTAAGTTGAGACATCCATAGACCCCGGTAATCCGAATTTCATGCCCGAGGAGTGACGCCCTCTGGGCTTAAGAGTGGTGGTAAGACCGGCCCCACTCTCTGGAGGTCTAAACTGACTTCCATGGACCCCGGTGATGCGAATTTCATGCCCGAGGAGTGGCGCCCTCTGGGCTAAGAGTGGTGGTAAGACCGGCCCCACTCTCTGGATGTCTAAAATGACTTCCATGGACCCCGGTGATTCGAATTTGAAGCCCGAGGAGGTGCACACCTCCGGGCTAAGGGGATGGTTTGGGTGGCCTCCCCTCTGGATGTGTTCAAAACCTAAGTTGAGACATCCATAGACCCCGGTAATCCGAATTTCATGCCCGAGGAGTGACGCCCTCTGGGCTTAAGGGTGGTGGTAAGACCGGCCCCACTCTCTGGATGTCTAAAATGACTTCCATGGACCCCGGTGATGCGAATACACAAGCCCGAGGAGTGGCACACCTCTGGGCTAAGGGGATGGTTTGGGTTGCCTCCCCTCTGGAGGTCTAAAAATGACTTCCATAGACCCCGGCGAAGCGAATTTAAAGCCCGAGGACTGGCACCCCTCTGGGCTAAGGGGATGGTTAGGGTGGCCTCCCCTCTGGATGTCTAAAATGACTTCCATGGACCCCGGTGATGCGAATACACAAGCCCGAGGATTGGCACACCTCTGGGCTAAGGGGATGGTTTGGGTTGCCTCCCCTCTGGAGGTCTAAAAATGACTTCCATAGACCCCGGCGAAGCGAATTTAAAGCCCGAGGACTGGCACCCCTCTGGGCTAAGGGGATGGTTAGGGTGGCCTCCCCTCTGGATGTCTAAAATGACTTCCATGGACCCCGGTGATGCGAATACACAAGCCCGAGGAGTGGCACACCTCTGGGCTAAGGGGATGGTTTGGGTTGCCTCCCCTCTGGAGGTCTAAAAAATGACTTCCATAGACCCCGGCGAAGCGAATTTAAAGCCCGAGGACTGGCACCCCTCTGGGCTAAGGGTGGTGGTTAATCCGGCCCCCCCTTCTGGATGTGTTCAAAACCTAAGTCGAGACATCCATGGACCCCCGGTGATGCGAAGTGACATGCCCGAGGAGTGACGCCCTCTGGGCTAAGGTTGTGATAAGCCCGGTCTCTCCTCTGGAGGTCTGTGGTTTTAAAGTGAAAATTTTCTAAGTCCCTCACCTGAGATTTTAAGAAAATCAGGACCCTCCTCAAGCCTCGTAGCGAGTCCGAGGGAGGTTCATCGTTGTCGGCTATGCGAACGAGGTTCCAACGCCTCAAATCCTGTGGGCATATGGTTTCTCAGCCTGGTGCCGTCGGGATATTAGGGAGGCATTAAATCAGACGTAAGTTTGGGTAACAGCGATGCGAAACGCTATGCCCAAAGGAGTGGCTTCCCGATGGGCTTGAAATAATGGGAATGTCCGCTCTGCTTCCCTGGATGTGTTCAAAACCTAAGTCGAGACATCCGTAGACCCCGTTGATGCGAATTCCATGCCCGAGGAGTGGCACACCTCTGGGCTAAGGGTTGGTGGTAAGTCAGGCCCCACCCTCTGGAGGTTTTCAAAACCTAAGTCGAGACCTCCGTAGACCCCGGTGATGCGAATACCGAAGCCCGAGGACTGGCACCCCTCTGGGCTAGGGTGGGGATAAGATATGCCCCCACCCTCTGGAGGTTTTCAAAACCTAAGTCGAGACCTCCGTAGACCCCGGTGATGCGAAATGACATGCCCGAGGACTGGCACCCCTCTGGGCTAGGGTGGGGATAAGATATGCCCCCACCCTCTGGAGGTTTTTAAAACCTAAGTCGAGACCTCCATAGAACCCCGGTGATGCGAAGTGACATGCCCGAGGACTGGCACCCCTCTGGGCTAGGGTGGTGGTTAATCCGGCCCCACCTCTGGAGGTTTTCAAAACCTAAGTCGAGACCTCCATAGACCCCGGTGATGCGAATACCGAAGCCCGAGGACTGGCACCCCTCTGGGCTAGGGTGGTGGTTAATCCGGCCCCCCCTCTGGAGGTTTTCAAAACCTAAGTCGAGACCTCCATAGACCCCGGTGATGCGAATACCGAAGCCCGAGGACTGGCACCCCTCTGGGCTAAGGGGATGGTTTGGGTGGCCTCCCCTTCAATCCCGATGATTCGTTCGATATATGCCCAGGGAGGTGAACACTTCTCTGGGCGTGAGGGGGTCGAGCGTATGAGGGTTGTACCCCGTTATGGTTCCTACTATAAACGAATCCGAGCGGCGGGTCCACAGGCCACCGACCACCTGCCCACTTGCGGGGTGGGTGCGACGGGCCGCCCGCCGGCAGTTGTCCCCGTTCCTAACCTAACTCTTGCCCGTGCGCGAGTCGAAAGGGGCATACAAACCCCCGAGGCGAAGACCGGCGTTCCGCTTGGTCTAATGTGGGATCTCCCAGATTTTCCCCTCCGCGGGGACTTGGGAGCGCACCACCGGGCCCCCGCGCTGGAAACGGCCGGAGGCAAAGAGCGCATTAGAGGTGTCACGGATCGGTCTTTTTAAACGGACCGCGGCTGGAAGTTCGCAGGGGAAGAGGCGCTCGGTTTACGGTTCCCGGGCCCGACCCCCTTCGTCTTCTTAAATCGAGAAAACTAACCGTAGGCTCCGGGGGGGCGAATCGTAAAACCTTTGCCGACCTCCTCGCACTGCGAGGGGGCCAGGATTTTGCGGCTTGTCCGCGTATCGGTCCTACCAAGGACCGCGGCTGGAAGTTCGGTGGTGAGCCCTCGACCTTACGAGATTGGGGGCAAAACCCTTCGTCTTCTGAACATCAGACGGCTCCGGGGGGGGCGTACCGTAAAACCTATGCCGACCTCCTCGCGCTTTGAGGGGGCCAGGAAATTCTCTTCCATTCTCTTCCCTTAAACGGACGTCCTTTACGCCCGTTCGAAATGCGGCATACCCGGAGCACCAGGGGCAGGCTTCTAATCCGAAATAATACCGGCTTTTAGAACGATCCTCCCCGCCACGTGCTCCAGCCTCCATGGCTCGTGGACCCCCCGTAACAGGGGGTCCGCTTGTCCCAGAATCGTTCCGAGGGAGACTTAGCCTATCCGTCGGTCTAATTTCCACCGCAGTTTGGGTCCGTTAAAAGGTCCGAGTCGGTGGTGCCTTAGGGTCGGGATCCTATTGAGGGAAGGAACCGGCCCCTAGCCTGCACCGTCCGGGCCTTGAATCGTACATTTTCCAAGTAGTCAAACCCCCGATTGCAGACCCACCTCCGGGGGGTCTCGTTCGAAAAGCCTTTCCGCGGTGCGCGTCTCTTCCTCCTTCGGGGGGTCGAGTTCCACGCACCACCGACTCTCTCTCTTTCCCCAAGCCGGGTTTGAGTACCAGAGGGATCGGCCTGGTTGATCCTGCCAGTATCATATGCTTGTCTCAAAGATTAAGCCATGCAAGTCTAAGTACACACGGGCGTTGGTACAGTGAAACTGCGAATGGCTCATTAAATCAGTTATGGTTCCTTTGATCGCTCCACACGTTACTTGGTATAACTGTGGTAATTCCAGAGCTAATACATGCAAACGAAGCGTTGGAAGTGGGGGTGCCGTTTCGAGGTGGTCGGTGACTGGTTCACCTTCCCCCCTCGGCGCCCCCCACGGATACGTGCATTTATCAGAACCAAAAAACCCCCTCCCGACTCCGGTCGGGTCCGCTTTGGTGACTCTAGATAACCTTTGGCCGATCGCAGAGCCCTTCGGGGCGGCGACGTCTCATTCGAGTGTCTGCCCTATCAACTTTCGACGGTAGTCTACGGGACTACGTGTGGTGACCACGGGTAACGGGGAATCTGGGTTCGATTCCGGAGAGGGAGCCTGAGAAACGGCTACCACATCCAAGGAAGGCAGCAGGCGCGCAAATTACCCATTCCCGACACGGGGAGGTAGTGACGAAAAATATCGGTGCGAGGCCCCGTTTGAAGGTTTCGGGACCGAAATGAACTCAATCTACGTCCGTGGGTGAGGACCCATTGGAGGGCAAGTCTGGTGCCAGCAGCCGCGGTAATTCCAGCTCCAATAGCGTATGTTAACGTTGCTGCAGTTAAAAAGCTCGTAGTTGGATCCGGGGACGGGTCCCGGCTGCCGGGCCTCTGCCCGTCCGGACTTCGCGGTGGGAAGCTGCCCCTCTCCGGGGGGGTTGGGGACCCCCCGCGGGTCTCTGGGTGGAGGTCGCGGGACCTTGTCCCTACTCATCCGGTGTCCTCTGCTCCCTTCCTCCGCGGAGAGGCCCTTAGCTGGGTCGTCCGCCGCGGTTGAATACGTGGGGGGCGGAAGGGTCCGGTGCGTTTACTTTGAACAAAACAGAGTGCTCAAAGCAGGCCGAAGCGTGCCTTGAATGGACTGAGCTAGGAATAATGGAATAAGGCCTTCCCATGGGGGGCGAGTCGGAGCTCTTCGGCGAGGCGGCCGGGCGGGGCCGTTTTCTGGCCGCCGCACGGTTCCCCGAGCCGGGGGGGTATCCGACCGCTCTCTTGGTCCTATTTCGTGGGTTTGACGGACCAAAGGTCATGATTAAGAGGGACGGCCGGGGGCATTCGTACCGCACCGAGAGAGGTGAAATTCGTAGACCGGTGCGGGACGGACAAAAGCGAAGGCATTTGCCAAGAATGTTTTCATTAATCAAGAACGAAAGTCGGAGGATCGAAGACGATCAGGTACCGTCGTAGTTCCGACCGTAAACTATGCCGACCCGCGATCCGGCGGCGTTGGGTTAACGACTATGACCCGCCGGGCAGCGTCCGGGAAACCACGAGTCTTTGGGCTCTGGGGGGAGTACGGTTGCAAAGCTGAAACTTAAAGGAATTGACGGAAGGGCACCACCAGGAGTGGAGCTTGCGGCTTAATTTGACTCAACGCGGGGAACCTAACCCGGCCCGGACACGGTAAGGATTGACAGATTGACGGCTCTTTCTCGATTCTGTGGGTGGTGGTGCATGGCCGTTGGTAGTTCGTGGAGCGATTCGTCTGGTCAATTCCGGTAACGAACGAGATCCCATCCTTTAAGTAGTTACACGGCCCCTCTCCTGGGTCGGACTCTATCCCCGAAGGTCCCCGTTCGCGGGGGGTCCCCATCGGGGTGGGGGTGTTGGGGGTTTCGGCGGGGGTCCGGTTCTACCCCGGATCGGTTCGGGGAGGTGATGCGGTTGACGGGGGTTCAGTTCTGCGTCGAGTGGGTGGCTCCGGCCTCTCCCCTTCGCGTTCGGTTCCCTCCCCGATGCCGTCCGCACCTCGTTCCGCTCTCCGGGTGTGGGTTGTCCGTCCTTCGCCTTCGCCTTCGCCTTCCCTCTCCCCTCCCCGGTGCCCTCCCGCTTACCGCGGGCCTGAAGGTTGGGGTTCGCCCGGTGGGAATCAGCGGTCGGTGGCTAAACTTCTTAGAGCGATTTGTGGCACAGAAGCCACTTGAGAAATGGAGCAATAACAGGTCTGTGATGCCCTTAGAAGTCCGGGGTCGCACGTGAGCTACAATGGCTGGTTCAACATGTAAGTTACCCTACGCCGAGAGGTGCGGGCAATCCTATGAACGCCATTCCCCGCTGGGGACAGGGGATTGCAACTATTCCCCTCGAACGAGGAATTCCAAGTAGGCACGGGTCACCAGCCCGCGTCGATTAAGTCCCTGCCCTTTGTACACACCGCCCGTCGCTACTACCGATCGGATGCCTCGGTGAGGTCCTCGGACCGTCCCCGGGGCGGCCCTCGAACGGGGGTCGCCTCCGGGCGATGGGAAGTCGATCGAACCCGGACATCTAGAGGGAGTAAAAGTCGTAACAAGGTTTTCGTAGGGGAACCTGCGGAAGGATCAATAACGGTGACCTGGCCGCGGTCGGCGCCCGCCGTCCGTGCCGGTTGTCGAGTCGGACTCGAGAGGCCGAACCTCCCCCCCGGCGGGTACCTTCAAGGTATGGACCGCAGAAGCCTCGTACCTTTCGTCGTCGGCCGACGTGAGTCTCTCCCCCCTCCGGGTGGGTGGACGTAGCGAGCCGGCTTCGGAACTCGGGGTTATGCGAGGACCGCCTTAGGTGCATAGGTACCCCGGTCCGCCCCTCCCGTTCGCGGGGGGAAGAGTGGCGCCGGAGCCGCCCGCCGGGTAGTTAAACCCAAAAAACCATTGATCGTTGAAGGCTTGATTGTGCGTGCGCGAGTCAAAGGGGCTTACTCACCCCCAGGGCGTTGGCCGGTGCTCGCCGGCCTCGGTGGGATCTCCCTGAACCCATCCCCCCGGCACAGGGGGCGGTGGTGGACGGGAGCGTACCGCCGGGCGAAACTCTTTCCCCTCACGGGGTTAGAGCGGAGCTTAAGAGCGCATGCAAAATACCCCCGATGTTGGCTTCGCAGAGACGGACCGTATAATAGTCTAAGGCCGGTGCGCGAGTTGAAGGGGCCTCACGAACCCCGGATGCGTTTATAAACACCCGAAAGGAGACGGCCGGTGCCCGCCGGTCCTGACTAGGTGGGATCTACCCAGCGCCTTCCCCTAAGCGGGGACTTGGGAGCGTACCACCGGGCCTCGCTCATACCCTCCGGGGTGGAGAGCTTGGCTTTGAGCGCACGCCTGAATGCCTTAGACCGGGACCCGTAACGCAGCGAACCAAACCCCTGGGCCTCGCCGGGAACGGCGGGTGCCTAGACCCCGGTCTCCTAAACCACGTAAGTCTCGGGCACCTACTCGGGCGATCGTCCCCCGGGCCGTAACTCCTCGGTCCGGTGGTGACGCCCAGGTTCAATGACCTTTCCCCCCCTGCACGGGGGTGGAAGGCACCCGGCTTGAAATATATTGGCAAAAATTGTCTCTTGTTCGAATGGCTTCCTTCGCCCGGCCTGTAACGGGCCGGGCACAAACCCGAATACGACTCTTAGCGGTGGATCACTCGGCTCGTGCTTCGATGAAGAACGCAGCCATCTGCGTTAACTAATGTGAATTGCAGGACACAGATCATCGAAATTTCGAACGCATATTGCGGCCGCGGGGGTCCATCCCGCGGCCACGCCTGTCTGAGGGTCGCTTTACCCATCGATCGGTCTCCGCGCCCCCGCTGAGAGAGAGAGACCGCGGCTGGAAGCTCGCAGGGCCTGAAAACGGCCCTTCGTCTTCCCAAACGAAGACTCGGTTCCGAGCCAGTCCACGCGGCCCGTGTTGCGAGAGAGCTCCGTACAGGGAACGGAGGGAGAGCCGAGTAGGTCCGGGTCCACGTCCGTTACGGTCTCTCCCCGAGTCCCGAGCGGGGCTCCGCGCAGTCGGACGCGGGGGTGGCGAGTGCCGATTAAAC
>NW_027101103.1:0-50000 GCF_029633855.1 Hoplias malabaricus | reverse complement strand
GCTTTCCATTTTCCAGGAAGCCATGAGCTGTTGTTGTCATTTCTAATCATCAACCCTTTCTTGGAAATCACTCCCATCACTCCCACTCACACAAAAAGTGTGAGAGAATGAGATGAAAAAAGAAGAAGGAGAAGGGAACAAAAATACAATGAATGACATCCAAGGACAAGAGTGCAAACAAACGTCCAGATGAGGGGAACAAATCATAAATCCCTTTATTAACTCTCTCTCCAGCGCTCTCTCAGGGCTGTATGTAAACCCTTAAACCCTTGTCAGAACACCACTCAAAGGCCAGCACAATCTGTTCCTGGGCCTGTTTGGGTGTGTGGAGGTGGCACTTCTTCTATTCTCCTTTTGTCCCACCATTCTCTCAGGGCCTTGCTTTGGGCCATTATTAAATATGCACCTTCCAGCACAAAAAAAAAAAAAAAAACACCCAGTGCCTAATCTCCGGCAGAGCCTGGGACCCCCACATATGCAAATCCACATCTGCTCTGCTTCAAAGAGGAGAAGCTCCAGGATTATGTCGCACAACAGAGCCCTCACACACATCCCAAATATGCAACTCACGACATGCACAGGTTTGAACGTGTTTTTATTAAATTAATGTGTAAACAAGAGTGTTGATTATCTTTATCTGACCCCTCCACATCCATATTTCACATGAAAAGAAAGTGTTCAGTGTATGAACCTAATTTAATTATATCAGGCCTATTTCAAATCATGACTTTGCCTCAATATAAAATTTAACAGCAGCAGACATTGCCATTTTTAGACTGTTTTCCAAAAAAGCCCTGGAGATGGAGAGTAGGATAATAATTTACTTTTTTTTATTCTTCATTTTGTGATGAATCACACCAGAACATAATTTATTACACATATTTTGTACTTAATACAATGGGCAACTACATGTTTAATTCTTGTGATTTGTAAATTGGTACTGCTCAGTTTATAACTGTGTAATTACTCATAGAATTTCACGCAATACCATTGTTATTACTCATGATGTCACTGCTATAGCTGAATTATAGTGATACACCTTATGTATATCAGCTCCAGTTTTACTCAAGTAAATAAACAAGTGTATCCTGATAGTTACAGTGTATTTACATGTAATTGTACAATTAAATAGTGAGGTTGTCACATATGATTATTTACACTTTACATCACAAGACCTTATATTGTAGCATGTTTATTATGATTGTGAAAATATATTTAATTATGATGATCCTGCAGTATTATCTACCCCTGTTCAAATGCATACGCACGCACACACACACACACACACACACACACACACACACACACACACACACACACACACGCCTCATCAAACACTCCATGTCCTTATCCTCCTTCATCTTATTGAGCTGAATGAAATCAGATGGTGTAGAAGTGGCTCTTTGTGCCAGTGCTTAGTGCTCCCCATTGTGAAAGATGACAAACCAGGCGGCTAAAATCTGCTCCCGGCGTCCAGGGCAGGTCCTGAGGACAGAGAGAGAGAGAGAGAGAGAGAGAGAGAGAGAGAGAGAGAGAGAGAGAGAGAGAGCACTTGAGGGGTCTACATAAGTGACACCACACTGATCTAGCCCTAAGACATCCTTCAGCGCTCATTGAGCAGCGGATTACCACATATCAAATCCTACAGACAGCTTTATCACACACTGCTCATGTCTCCTCCATTACCAACACAACCATCAGTCCTGGTGTTGCCCTCGTCAGACTGGAGACTGGAGAATGAGACTTTTTCCAGTCAAGTTTTCTTATAATGGCATTAAGAACTGATACACTTTCATTTCCACACTTTATAATCAGAGTAGTTCATTTTTTCTACGTCTGGTGCAGATGAAAGTCATCAGTTGAATGCTATCAATAACTACTACTACACTGTCACTGTCCAAACAAAACCTCATATCTCCAAAGTTTTATTTCAGCAGCTTCAGTGTGTAGCTTCACACGCTGTTTATTGATAACTGATTGCTAACTGTCAGTGAAACCTGTGACTTCTTAATTGGATTTAACATTAAACACTGTATAAAAAAATAAGGCATCAACACTATGGTGCTACACAGAAACATATACAACATGTTCTCCGTTAATCTGAAAAAACAGCCAAATTATGCAAAGAACTACTGAAAAATACAAATGGTTAGAGCTCACTGTTCTAAATAGAACCGTTATCGTTAATCAGGAACCCTTGAAGAATGTATATGTTCTAGGACATGGCTAATGCGAATGAAAAACTACTGATATCAGAAAAGATTGTGTGTGTGTGTGTGAGTGTGTGTGTGTGTGAGTGTGTGTGTGTGTGTGTGTGTGTGTGTGTGTGTGCGTGTGTGTGTGTGTGCGTGTGTGTGTGTGTGTGTGTGCTTGCGTGAATGCACTGGTGGGTTTAGGGGTGAAAAAGGAGGGGGGGGGGGGCTGACTTTAAGGTACATCAAGCATGAGATGTAAGGAAAGCATTTGCATATTTAATTAAGTTATCAGCACACAAAGCAGAGAACTCCCTCTAAATCTGCAGAGTCAACAAGCCCTGTAATAACATACCCCTCCTCAGCACACACACACACACACACACACACACACACACACACACTCGCAGATGTAAAGATCTTAATTAACATGCCGTGGAAGACATTCACACCCCATCACACTAATAATGTCAAGCTCGCCTCTTTGTCCGCAATGACACCAGCCACTCTCGAGAGAAGAGCGAGGGAATAAAAGACGAGTGGAGCAAGAACATGAGGTGAGGGAAGAGGGGAGTAAATAAAGAGAAGGACAAATGCTTCAGATGTGGTTTAGGACAGGAGATCAAATGAGAGAAAGGTTTAGAATCTAGTAACAAAGGATCCCTTCGTATAAATGAACAGGAAAAGTAGGCAGAGGTCATTTTAGCTTGTGTGGTCATATGATTTCAGACATGAGACCCTAGCATTAACAGTAAACACATATAAACATATTTTAACACTGTGCTGAGTCCCGTCTGTTTGCCCCTGACGGCCCCTGAGAGTCACAGTTACCCATGAACCCCGTTTAGGTCACATCTTTGTGGAAGAACAGATCAGCCTTTATTTACAGTGAGGGAAATGTGCACTACTTCATGCTCTAATAACAATACGGCTTGGTGGTCAATCACAGGACGTCAAAAAACGTACACACAATCGAAGGCAGACCACCACAATGAGGAAATCATGGGAGGGGGGAGAAGACAGAACGAAATGATGGAGAAAAAGATGGAATAAAGAGAATACGGAATGTTTAAAATATGGTTCGGGTCTGGGTCTGTGTGCTCTGCTCTCATTAGCCAAGCCGTGACTACTATTATTGTTCAGCTGTGTTTGAAATGCGCCAAAGGATTTAGCTTTAATCCCACCCATCAAAGGTAACTAACACACACACACACACACACACACACGAGTCTGTGTCTGGATTAGGCCTTCATTGGGGGTAGATGTGACCCATTGTAACCACACACACACACACACACACACACACACACATTAAAAAAAAAAAAAACACACTCCTCCCCAGCCAATGGCACGCTGATGATGACAGTTTCAGACCTCATTTAAATAAGCTGGTAAAGTTTCCATTACATAATTATGGCATGGAAAATTTGTGTGTGTCTGAGTGTGTGTGTGTGTGTGTGCGTGCAAGAGTGGCATTGCAGGGCTTAGTGGTACGCAGGATAAGCTGCACTGGCCTGGCCTCCTCAGCGACTGATTTTGACATATTTGCAATTCAAAACATTTCACCCTCATGAATACAAAATTTGGGGGCTGTCTCTGTGATTTCACTTTTGGTACAGTGAGAAAAATCAAAAGTCAGGTATACCCAAGTCTAAAATACTAACCCAAAGTCTGTCAGAAATATACATGTAATAACAGTGTTATAAAGTGGTAACAAGCACCTTAAATAATTATTTAGTAACTTGTTTTGTAATATTAGGGTTATCACCAAATGGCGTACTGCTTGTTTCTGCTTTGTTTTTAACGTGTTGTGTCCATAGTCAGATACAATATAATGTACTGTACTGTAATAATTGCAGAGTAAATTTACAGTGAACTACACAGCATTAGAGCCATAAAACACTCACTTATTTTCATCTTGTTTCTTAGTTACAGTGTCTTATACCATGTAAAAGCATCCATTTTTATAGTATAAGGTACGTAAAGAATGGGGTGAGTGGTTGGTGCAGTGTGTAAACCTGCTGTCTTAAGATAAGCATGAATCATGGAAAATGCCCCATCTTCACTGCACAGGTTTCAATGGCTGTCTCTAAACTTTAAAAGAGTCTGAGAGCTCTGGTAAAAGCTGACCCAAAATAACACACTTTTATCACCTCCTCAGCTTTAACAGGCCATGTTTACTGCAGGAACTTCTTCATTCCATCAAGTGCTCTCTCTCTCTCTCTCTCTCTCTCTCTCTCTCTCTCTCTCTCTCTCTCTCTCTCTCTCTCTCTCAACCTTGTAAGCGATGTTCCTACATTTGTAGATTGGCCAGGATTGGCATGATCATCCTCCTTGGCCTCCATCACAGAGCGTATCTGCAATCAAGCTTTGTCCTTCACACTAACTCCTAAAACATCTACTACTTTTTATGACAATGTTGTAATAATATTGGGGTGGCACGGTGGTGCAGCAGGTAGTGTCACAGTCACACAGCTCCAGGTTGTGGGTTCGATTCCCGCTCCGGGTGACTGTCTGTGAGGAGTTGGTGTGTTCTCCCCGTGTCCACGTGGGTTTCCTCCGGGTGCTCCGGTTTCCTCCCACAGTCCAAAAACACACGTTGGTAGGTGGATTGGTGACTCCAAAGTGTCCGTAGGTGTGAGTGTGTGAGTGTGTGTGTGTGTGTCTGTGTAGCCCTGTGAAGGACTGGCGCCCCCTCCAGGGTGAATTCCTGCCTTGCGCCCAATGACTCCAGGTAGGCTCTGGACCCACCGCGACCCTGAACTGGATAAGGGTTACAGATAATGAATGAATGAATGAATTAATGTAGTAATATTGTGTAATTACAGTGTCATTAAAATGTGTACGTTTATGTTGCATTTAAGTTTTTGCATTTGTTTTTATATATATTCTAATAATACATACACCATTTATACAAGCACCACACTTACTGACAGTGCATTCGTTTTCAAATATTGGTAATAACATTGTTAATAATGCTTGCATCTCCTAAGATGAATTCACTAGAACGTAATATGTTTACTACCGTTTATAGCGTAAATCAGTTCACAGGTTAATCAGTTAAAATAGTGCTGTAATTAATCTGTAAATGTGAATATATCACTAGTACATTGATGTTTCTTCTATTGTTAAGGTTTAAATACATGATTATTACAGTCACAATAAAAAGTGAATATAAAAGCATCAGACAGTTATTAGAATCAAGTAAAATTCAGATCCTTCCTCAGTGAATGTAATTATTATTTTCCAGAAGCATTTGCCATCGTCACACCCCAGTGGCAGCAGGTCCCAGACGCCGTTTGAGTAGAGGATGGGATATGTTTAAGAATGGGATGAGGGAGTTGTTGTTTTGTGTGTTTGTGTGTATGTGTGTGTGTGTGTGTGTGTGTGTGTGTGTGTGCGTGTGTGTGTGTGCGTGCGTGTGTGTGTGTGTGTGTGTGTGTGTGTGTGTGTGTGATTTAGCTGAGGATAGAGGTCAGGATAAAGCTGTAAGGGGCTTTAGACCTCCACAGTGATGAAAGTGATGCCCCGCTGATCAAATTAAAGTAAATGTGTGCAGGAGTGTGGCTGGAGAAGGCTGCGATTGTAAAGACCATAGCAAAACAGTGGGAGAGGGGAATAAGCCTGGCCTCACACAAATAACAAAGAGACACCGCACAGAGGAGAGGTCAGAGCAACACCAAGAGGAGTGTGTATGTGAGTGTGTGTCCACATGCAATGAGCTGAGTTCTCCAGAGGGACTAAATACACTTTCATTTTATGTTCATAGTTGAAACATCTTGCCATTCACTTTTTTCTTTCTTTCTTTTTTAACATCAATAGCTACACTTCATTGATCTGACACTCAACTGACCCTCAATAAAAATTTGGCAAGACACAAAATATTAAAATTACAGTTAAAGATAATAAAGCCAACTGTCTCCTTGCAATCATAAAATAAAATTTTTATAATATATATTATATATAAGTCAAAATGAATCTGTACACATGTTTTAGTGTGTACAAATATAAGTAATTTGCTACATGAAAAAGTGTAATTGATAAAATTATATATGTAACATTTAATATATATATATATCACAAATGTGATTACATTCATTCATTCATTCATTCTTTATCTGTAACCCTTATCCAGTTCAGGGTCGCGGTGGGTCCAGAGCCTACCTGGAATCATTGGGCGCAAGGCAGGAATACACCCTGGAGGGGGCGCCAGTCCTTCACAGGGCAACACACACACACATTCACTCACACACTCACACCTACAGACACTTTTGAGTCACCAATCCACCTACCAACGTGTGTTTTTGGACTGTGGGAGGAAACCGGAGCACCCGGAGGAAACCCACGCGGAGAACACACCAACTCCTCACAGACAGTCACCTGGAGCGGGAATCGAACCCACAACCTCCAGGTCTCTGGAGCTGTGTGACTGCAACACTACCTGCTGCGCCATGTGATTACATACAAAAATATATATTTAGTAAACAGTGTTTGAATCCTAAATGACAACAAATTCATCCAGAGGCCAGGGTGACTACAGTGTAAAACACAAACACTGCCTGTATGTAAGTAGGCTTAGGTTTAGGCTCATGCCTGGTGTTTGGGTTACTGTGAAGGTGAGTGATGCGGTTAGGTATAGGGTCACACCTATGGCACTTTTCACCTGCATGGAACCTACCTGTCTCGAATCGGCTTGACTCTTTTGCTTTTCTACTGAGCAAATCTGGCACATGATCACTGGAACCAGGTACTGGTTTAGTCCCTGCTCACTTACGGTTCCAACCAAGCTAAGTAGGTACTAAATTGTGGTGTTTAAACCTTGCAGAGCACTGTCTGGCCAAAGAGACCTGTCAATCACCACAAAAAAAAAGAGCTCCAGCACAAAGTTACAGCAGCTTTCACATTTATTTTTATCCGACTCAGAACAGCAGTTCGTAACATTACCCTGTGGTGCTTTGAAGAGGTTCAACCGCTCCTTGGGTCGGTGGCCAATGAAAATCTCCAGCGAAAGCTGAATGTGCAACAAGGAAAACTGCTCAATAACAAATGGGGCGTGGAGCTCTGTTCTGTCCAAAACAACAAAAACAACACGCAAATACACTATGAGTAAACAGCGCCTGACTTTTTTGCTGTCATTGTTGTGGTCTTCAAAGCCACCGAGTCGAGTGTTGAGTAGAGCCAACTAGCGTTAAAATTAGCGTGTGGTACAGGTGCAGGGTTAGCATTTAGGCTCTTGGTTTGCATTTAGATGTGTTTTCAGAGTATGGGCATTTCCCAAAAACATAGCATTCACAAAAGACTACATTAACACATGTATTACAAGCTTTGATGTGATATTGTGCTGCTTGGGTTTTAGAAAATGCAGTTTTATGTTCTTCAGCTCTAGTCTGAAAAAAACTAATGATGAAGTAATAAAGACTGTGCAGTCCTGTTGTAATACTGTGTAATTTGAGTGTCATTTGTGAGTGGTTAGCTGTAGTCCACCTGTAAAAATGTACTTAGTTCCTAACAGCTCCTAATTATCGCTCTTCTCGTGCATTAGGAAATTTTACCTTCAACAATTAGTGGCCCATCACAATACTTTAAACATCAGTTAGCACAGCTGACCAGGGGCCATTTAACCAGCACGGTACCCATGCTAATGACTCTTAATTTCACACCACACACCTGAAGCTTTCACAATAAACAAGAGCCTGTCAAGTCATCTACACACACCACACTCTCTCACACGCACAGAATAATCTACAATAACACTATAACACTGCACCCACCCAGGGCTTTAATTTCAGACATCAGACAATTAGACTGAAACACTCTACCCCTCTTCTAACTCCCTTCTGGAACCAAAACACTAACCTGCTTCAGCTTTATTTCTTCTGGCTTGTTTTCCTTTGCTCTCAGTGCGTAATATTTTGGCAAATGACCCTGTATGTGTGTGTATGAATTGTCCTAAAGAGTGTGTCAGGTGAAGTTATCATCTGTGGCTGAGCTAAGTCTAGGAAGGTAAGCCCAGCAGGAAGCTGTCCGAGGGGAAAAAAAAATAAAAATCAGAAAGAACCAAATAGCAGTTCTCAGAGAGTTTCTTCAGCAATTACCAGGCGAGGAAACCGAAAAGGTGTTCACACACAACAGAGGAATGCGAAAAACAAAGGAGCCATTCAGGCCTCTGACACCTAAGGTGTTTTCTTAAAGCGAGGGGTTTTGTCAGCTGACACACACACACGCTGACACACACACAGAGGGAAATGAAAGATAATGACCGCCGGCTACCAGGTGCTTTAAGTTGACATAGCGAGGACTGAGGGCATGTGTGTGTGTGTGTGTGTGTGTATGTGTGTGTGTGTGTGTGTGTGTATAGCCAAAGTCTTGTCTAACACACACAGGTTCTCTCTTTGCACAAGGTCAGTACACGATGCTGCACATTTGTTTGTATGTTGCTCCATTCAAAACTTCTGGGATGAGTATTCCCCACAGCATCAGTACCTCACTAATATGTTTCCATCCAATGCTTACAGCAACATACAAACATCTAGAGGAGTCTTCCTATGAGAGTTAAGGCCATTATTGCAGCAAAGGGGAATAAAAATAATAACAGATATTTTCAGGGTGCTTATATGTAAGGTTTTACAATGTAGATTTATAATTTAAAAATAAACACACACACACACACACACACAAAGAGAGAGAGAGAGAGAGAGAGAGACAGAGAGAGAGAGAGGGAGGGAGAGAGAAAGAGAGAGCGAGAGAGAGCGAGAGAGAGAGAGAGAGAGAGAGAGAGAGAGAGAGAGAGAGACAGAGAGAGAGAGAGGGAGGGAGAGAGAAAGAGAGAGCGAGAGAGAGAGAGAGAGAGAGAGAGAGAGAGAGAGAGAGAGAGAGAAAGCAAAGGTATCAGTCTCTATCTTGGCTTGATGTCAGTCTTTAGAGTATGCGAGGTCAAATGTTAAATCTGGGTGTTATGAGTTAATAGTCCTCCACACACACACACCTATTTGCCCAGGGCTTAAACATCTGCACGGCCCTCTCCCACACTGGACCTGACAGTGATGATGAATCAGTGTTCACCTCACTGCAAGACCCCACGTCACTGAAGGACACACAGGGTGTGTGTGTGTGTGTGTGTGTGTTTGTGCTGCTCTTTTGGACCGCACCAGAGCTCCCAGAATCCTTAACAAAACCTTAAGTATTTTTTAGTGGACAAAAGTCTACCATTTGTCTCCATTATCGCTTCCATTCCTTTCTAAAGACCTGCTTTGAATGTTCCACTGAAATACACAGGGACATTTCTCCCCCATTTCTAAAGTTCAGTCTTAGAAGTTTGTTGCATGTTCTGTTTCTCAGAACTCAAGTCCCAGTTAGATTCAATAGAAAACATCTGGGCTCCTTTTGGTGTCAGTCAAACAATTGTTCATTAGGTTCAATGGGATATTTGAATGTCTGAATGTCTGTCCAGTTTTACACATGTTGTTATGATAGAGAACAAACTGTACAAGGATATCCTTGACACAATGCATCAAAAATGACGGATGTTATTAATAAAGTACCAAAGCCAGCACCAAAACAATGGGAAATGGGAGACACAGCACTTAGCACCTCTCTTTTCCATTTCCAAATATACTTTCCCAACTTTATTTTTCCATTCTCAAACTCTCCACTGCACTCTGGCAGCTTGGATCACTGATGCACGAACTCCTACAGACTGTTTGAGTTACACAGTGCACAGTCCGGTAAGATTAGGAAGACACACATTCCAAATAACATGGGTTGGTGGTTTATTGATTATCATTCATGTGCTCAGTTATGAAGCATTTATTTTTGCTGTACCATAAGCCACTTAGATGATTTCCCCAAAAAACATAGATACTAATAGGTGAACTCTATATATTCATAACAGATACAGAACATTTTTTTTTGGTTAATTTATAATCACAAACAAGCGTCTGTTTACTGTAGAGCTGTTCTGCTGAATCCACACTAACTGTATGTAGAGAGAGCTATAGAAACAGTGCTGTATACTGCTGTGGGAGGATGTTACACAGGAGAAAATCCTGCCCATTCTTGAAACGTATTGTTAGGACTGGGGTTATGGTTAAGGTAATGATTGCAGTTATGCTTAGAGTCAGATGCAGGTTATGTCTGATGTTTCATGCTGGGTACACATCAGTGGTTCACACCTACATCCACAAAGTGGTAACTATATTTTTACACATTGTACATACTCTGGTATATGCCCTTTTAGTCACCAGGGTGAGACAAGATTGATTCCAAATAGTGAACAACGGAATACTGTAAAATATTGACTTTTATTCATTATTGAGGGCCTTTAAAAAAAACAAGTTACAGCTGCAGTGAAACAGTCACGTGATTGGATGTCAGACTGATTTTACCCACCTGTTCTTTCAAGTACATTTTTTTTCCTATAAAACTTCAATAATAAATGTATTGTTTTTCAGACTGTTTAATCACCACCGCTGCTGTTACTGATTTTGTCTGTGACAATTTGTTTTGCAGACCTCAGAAACACTGAACCCTGTGATACACACTGAACTGTGAAAATAAGAAACATACTGTTGTTTTTTTCTGTTTGTCATTTTCCTAACTCCGACCATCCGTCCTTAAATCTGTTTTCCTCAAGTCAATTTTTTCTTGTCAAATTGTTCCAGGATGGTTTTCATAATCGCGGCTTTATCCAGAGAGTCATTATGAGATAAAGCACAAAACACAAGCCCCACTTACTACGGGAAATGAAAAACTTTGGTGGGTGACTAAGCACATTTCTAGTGTGGGATGAGAGCAGTTATTTTCTGCCTTGTTTGACTAGAGCTTCTGGGTTATGGTGTGGCCTACTCTCTGCCCATCTTCATTTTCTCTCTCTCTCGCTCTCCTCTCTGAGCTACTATTTCCACCCATGGCCCTGGCTGCTTGTCTGAGGCCCTCAAGAGGCTCCATCTCTGTGGCTTCTAGTTAACTCACCCTACTCTCAACCCACCCCTATATTTATGGTTTATTCCAGAACTATATTTACCATTTCCCTGACAAGGGGAACCAGAGAAACGACACTTTTTAAAGACACACTCACTGATCGAGCTGGACCCAGAGGTAATGAGCCAAACAGAAATGACAGCAAACTTAGGGTTACATATATCCGATGTATACACCTGAAGAGATGTAGAGTAAGGACAGCTAGAATGGTGGAACATCTTTAAAAAATAGACCACGTGGGACTTCAATTCAACTACAAATGCTCTCTTGGATGTTCCACAGCATTTCATTAACACTGAAAATGTTATCCTATATTATCTGTACGTTAAATGTTGCCCTGCATTATGGGTATTTGATAGTGAACTGTACAGACTGTGAAATTTATCTTTGAGATTTTAAATAAAAACACTACAAAATGGCAGACACACTGTATACTGCACTATGTCTGTCGTAGGGAGCAATTCTTAATGCAGCTTATGTCTGCCATGAGAACACAACAGTACATTTGTCCGGCAAAATGTGATCACACTACTATCCTAATAAGAGCTGTGTGAGCATTGAAAAAAATGAAATGTGACATTCATGGCTGCAACTTTAAAAACACATTTTAATAAATTTCAGAAGGTATTTCCTCAACATTTGCTACTCTCTTGTTTGTATGTGTGGGAAACCAGACTAATGTGTTTATGGAACACTATGAAAAAAAAAAGATGGCTGGTCAGACCTCCTAGATTTCCTCTCTGCTCATGGCAGAAAAACAGCAGGGTTCCAAATGTAGAAAATCATAAAAGAAGATGAGGATATTGCTTCATTGCTGCTCCATAGGTGGGTATTTAGTGTTCAAGCACCCAGTGTGCAGAACCCTGTTGTATTGTCACTTGGAGGGTAGACGTAGTTTTAGAGCATCTCGGAGGACAACAAAAATTACACTGATTGGCCTAATGGTGGCGCTATAGCAAAGCGAAACGCATATAGGTCCATATCTCCTACACCGTGAGGCATAGAGACTAAATCTTTTAATTTCCCCTGATGCCTTGAGTCCTGACAAATCAATAAATAGTCAGAATTTAATGTTGATTTATTTTTGTGGTTTCAGATTATATAGGTGGGAACACACTCTAAATTTGGGAGACTAATTCATGCTAACCACATGAAACTAAACACAGACCGAAACAACTTGAGTTACAAATGAGTTTGTGTGGTGATTCAAACAGTGAATATAAATGTACAAATGTACAAACAACAGTCATTTTTCACCTGATGCTTAGCTTCTGAACATAAACAAGCCAGAGAGAACTGCATTTCCCCACAATTGTAGACATCCCCTGTAAGTTAAACCTACCTGTGCTCATAGGTCCAGTCTGTGATCTGTGGCCCCCATTTTACTTTAGAGTTCAAAGGTTCCCAGGGCCACAATTGGCTGATAAACAACTGTCACTGGACCCCATTAACTAAGAGCATGTGTGCCTGAAGTACCCATGCATTAAGTGTGTGTGAGTGTCTGTGTGTGTATGTGTTGTACATGAGAACCAAAACATGATGTAAATTGAGAACTGGTATCAGCTCACACCAGGTATTTCACTCTCCCTCCGGAATGGTTCTGAGCCCCTAACCATACTAAACGTTCACCGTTCACAGGTCGAACCGTGTCTGTGTGGAAATGCCATGAGAATGGTCATTCTCTTTGCTCAGAGCCAAAGACTCCAGTAGGACAGAAGCCAATGAGCACACCCATCAATATCTGACTTTAAGTTTCAAACCCAACCCCCATGTGTCACATTTCATAAGCCCTCATTTTAGCCACTTGGGAACTGCTGACCAGAGAGTGGAGCCTATTGTAGTTATGTTGAAATGTCAGTACAAGACGGATGTGTGTGTGTGTGTGTGTGTGTGTGTCTGCATACATGCTGCGAGAGGTTAGCAAGGCGTAATGTTTGAGCTACAGGATTAGCCAAAGGAAAACATGAGGAGGAAGGAGCTAGCCACTACTTTACCAGGGCTGAGCTAACCACAGCAAAAGCCAGGCCGGCTGGGAAAACTATTCAATTACACAGCCACATTTAGCTTTACTCGACAACTAGCCCACAGACACACTCTCTCAGTCTCACATACACTCACACACAGCCTTACACATGGACACAAACAAACCTCCCACAACATACACAAATCTCCAATGCTACTTGGTTTCTCTCTCTCTCTCTGTTTCTCTGGCCTCCAGTCAGAGGGCAGATCAAAGACGGCTGTGGTCATGTTTCTCTTTAGAGTGGCATGTTGTCAGAGAGAGAGAAGAAAAGCTGGGAGTCCGCTGGCCGCTTGTCCGCTGCAAACTTTCCACCAAACAAAATGGAGAGGGCTAAACTCCAAAGGACGTTAGCGAGGCACAGATAACCGGCAGGCCTAAATGATGCAAGAGGCGGGCAGCCAGCTACTCGGAGGATGAATCAGAATTTCTCATAGCATGGGTATACACTCTAAAAATGAATTATTAAGTGGCTATCATACCCCATAGTATGAAAATAAACACATGAGGGAAAGGGGGGAAGAGAGAGCTGGAGAGCGAGCGGAATACTGATGCTTTAGCCAGGGCCCTTGGTGTATTAACAGGTATTATCACACAGAGAGGGAGAAGAGCAAAATCGGGGAAAGGAAGGGGGAGAACTCATCCTCAAAGTCGGCTAGTCCGAGTAGCCTGATGCTACCTTTTAACCTCTGGCAAGGCAGCTCGCCTCGAGAAGCCCTTCAATGCACCCCAGACCAGTCTCAGCACATATTGCTACAATTTCCCTACATGGCCTACATGGACACGCACAAAGATCCTCTCGGCCTCACCTGGACCGCAAAACAAGATGAATCAAACACCGTCAAGTGCTGGGGCACAGACACACACTCGGGCTGCTGGCCAACTCACAAAAAAATGGGGGATTTTTTTTTCCTAACTTTTGAATATAGCCTCAAACCTCATAGATGCCCCACAGCTAAAGTTACCTGACTTACGCCCTTGGAAAAATATGCAGCCACATAAAGGGGATAGACGCATGGAAAGTATGCCCATTAATCAAAGACACAGCTCATGCTGTGATCATCGGAACTGGTGCTGTCTTAATCATGATTCTGCCATGGAAAATAGAGGTGGGTTCAGTTTAGTTAAGATTAATCATCAAAATGCTTTCTAACAGGGCCTTGGAAGTTAGTTATCATCAACAATTTAAAAATAAAGTGCTATTTTAACTCAAATATTTCTCACCAAGAATTTAAGAATTAATGAAGAAATAAACATAAATGTAATTTAAATAAAGTTAATCCTTCTTGCAGAAAATAAATATTCCAATCTCTACATATCCCATGTTTTCAAAGCTAATTGAATGTGAATACAGTTTTACTCTATTATTAAGTAAAAACAAAATATGAAATATTGAAATAACCTGAAATATCTTGTCATTTGATATAAATTGTAAATTGAAAGTGAATGCAATTTTCTGTAATGTAGTAAATGAGAAATAAACTTATTAAAAATTACACTTAAGTTGAACAGCAAAAAAATGGAAGATTGTAAAATGATACAGAATAGAAAATAAAAATGTAGCAGTAACTTTGTAGTAATAAATACTCTTAAGTACTGAAATTAACCCATAAAAACACAATTTTAGACATAAAATGCTTATCGAATTAAAAGACAATTTTAGTCTTGTAGTAACTGTGAATTTTATATTTAATAACAGGGTACGTATATTGGAAAATTACAGCAAAAACTTGAAATAGCTTGAGCTGTTGATACAGAATACAAATTTAATTTAAATGAAGTTTTATCATGTCGTTACTGAGCAATTAATATGTAATAACAACATAAGTACTTTGAATAATACAGAAAAACATGACAAGAACATACGTCTTGATATAGTACATCAAAATCATAAAAGAAATTAACCTGTTGATAAATTATGCCAACTGAACATAAGGTAATGTACTTTGTAACTACTATATAATTAAAATGTAATAAATAGATACTTATATCCCATGGTATCCGTTGACATAACTTCAGAAGCCCCAACCCAAGCAATATATTCAGTGGAGCTTATCCACAGAATGTTATACCCTTGTGTAACTATTTAGAATCATAGTCTAACTGGAAATATATAATATTATATTATTATTCATTGACTGATCTATCTCTGTATGTCTGGTAGGTGAACTGTCAGGGCTGAGGCCCAGGCAAAGTGTTGTACTTGCCTGCTGTGAGGTGGCCAATCTGCTGGGGAGCCAGCCAGCTGTCCATCAGAGGAAACAGCCTCAGTCTGGCCTTACACATGCCCCAAAGTCTGTGGATTTTGGGCCGTGTGCCATTGCTTTACATTCATAGGTTTATGATTTATGGTATTCAAGGCTAGACAAGACTCCAGAAGCAGGCTTTTGGCACCGAAGCCAAAGCATACTTTGAAGAAGAGCCTTTGAAAGCATTTGTATAAGGAGAATGTAGTGAGGTCTCTGACCACAAGGGGGTGCACAGTCGGTGAGTGAGGAGCTTCCCTAGGGATGTGGTAATAGTGTGAAATATAGCCACTCCAGCCAAACACATCAGATCACACAACTTCAAAAGTCTGCCTTTATTTCTCTGTGTTTGTGCCTTTTTTCTCCTGTTCATATGAGCTTTTTTACTTCATCTCCCAGAGTTCCTCTCTCTCTCTCTCTCTCTCTCTCTCTCTCTCTCTCTCTCTCTCTCTCTCTCTCTCTCTCTCTCTCTTTGTGTATCCCTCCTGGGGGGGGAGAGAGAGAGAGAGAGAGAGAGAGAGAGAGAGAGGAGGGACAGAGAGCAAGGAGAGAGGGAATGAAACAAAGGCAAAGGCGGGGAGCAAAAAAGAGGGAGACAATAAATGAGAGAAAGAGTCAGGAATTTGGAGAAAAGAAATTGAGACCATAAGTAAGAAAGCAGGGAAGAGAAAGGGAAAAACAAAGAAAGCAATAGGAGAAAGTAGGATGGAGCTAGAGAGATAAAGAAAGAGAGGAAAAGAGAAAAGAAAAAAGGTGAGAAAGAAAGAGACAAGGATAGATTCTGATAGCAGCAACTTGTGCAAACTAAGCCAGAGTATAGTATAGCCTAACCTCCATCTGCTCAACAGGCAACAGCTCCCCCAGCTACCCCCACCCTCTCTCTCTCTCTCTCTCTCTCTCTCTCTCTCTCTCTCTCTCTCTCTCTCTCTCTCTCTCTCTCTCTCTCTCTCACGCTCTCGCTATCTCTGTTTTTCTATCTGTTCTTTTCTCTGACCCTCTACCTCCTTCTCTGTGTAACTGATAAGCTTGAGTTCAAGCACGTTCCTCCAAACTTACCTCCAAGTAGTTCTGCCCTGAGACAAGTAATAGCAGGTGTTCATAACAGACAGCTCGAGTAATATTTCATCACTGGTTTGTTGCCAAGAGATGGATATCACGAGCATTTCTCCGAATGTCATTTCCAAATATCCAGAGTTCACACTTCACTGATTGATATCTTGTTTTTGCCTGGAGTGGAAACCATTAAAGTGTTTATTGTTTTGCAATTTGAGATCCATTTTTTCACAGAACAAAAAAAGACACAAACTTCATTCCTTTTATTGTTCTTGGTGTATATATATACCATTATATATTAATTAATTTTAAAAAAGGCCATCATTAAAGAACAAGTTAAAATGCATTGCTGAGACAGCAATCTGAGCCTGGCCACAGGCCTGGAATATACTCTCACTCTCTCTCTCTCTCTCTCTCTCTCTCTCTCTGAAGGAACTTTCTGGAAGATGTGGATGACATTCACCTACACAAATCCTTAAAAATAGTTCTACAAGGGTTCTTTATTAAAGAAAATTGTTCTAAATTGTCCTGAACAGATGAAGAACATTTTAAACGATTAAAGGATTGTTCTTCAGGTTGATGGTTTTATATTGCACTGTTAAGAAAAGAGTTCTATGGCGTAAAAATGGTTCTACTTTTGTAACAAGCTTGACACTGTAACAATAGAGAAACAGTTGCTGCTGTATCAACCCCTTGTTTAAAATGTGCTCTATAGAACCATCTATAGCACATTTTCCATCAATCTGAAGAACCTAATGCAAAGACATGTTCAGGGTTCTATATTTTCTTTACTAAAGAACCATTGTAGGATTATTAAGGTCAAATGCTGATGTTGAGCAACAGGTTCTGTTCTTTCCCTCCAAAGAACACAGTTCCACTGCTCCATATCCCAATACACAGGGTTTTTAATACCCCTCCAACTCACACTTGGCACTGACTATGGTAACTTTTGGCTCTGGAATTAATACAAACAATGTGCACTCATTTGAACATCTGTGTCCATTATTGTTTTACCATAAAATACTAAATAATTATAAAGAGTTTACAGTCTACAGTCTTCAGCGTATTAATGAGAATAAAGTATTCCCTCAGCATGGATTGGTATGTGACACACAAAAGACCATTCACACGATTCAATACAATGTGTACTAAACTTATGTGGATTTTTGTGTCATTTAATGGATACCTAGCATGGAAATGAGTCTTAGATCTTCCCCAAACCTTAAATTAGACAGTAATGTTGAATCCAACCCAAACCCTAAACCTAATCTTATCCATAAACGTAACTGTAAATCTAACTGAAAGCTCCAAAAGTTCAGAAACACTGTAGTTTATATTTGTGTAACAGTCTCACTAACAGTTTACAGCACTGTTTCTGTAGCTCTTCTTCAGGAGTTTGAGTGGATTTAGTGAAGCATTGCCAGCAGTGGACAGAAGCTCCCTTATTAAGATGACCATAAGATTTTTAATAATTTAAAAAAAAAATATCTGGAGTGCTCTTTCAGTACATTAGGCACTAATTTATCCTGATCATGTTAACATTTTAATCAGCAGAATTCATTTTGAGAACATGGCAGATGATAAATAAATAGATAAATGAATCCTATCCCAAAAACAACCAGTATTTACTGCTGTGGAGTGTTTGAGAGCTGTCAATATCAGAGCTGCTGCTACTGGAGGAGTAAATAGACAAGAGCCTGACAGAGAGTGAAAAAGGTAAAGAGGCGCTTGTGAGCTTATTTATTTTTCCCATGATGCTAGGCTCTAAATGGAGAACTGAGGCATGCTGCCTGAGTGCCTTTGCGGACATCTTTCAGAGATGAAACATACCAAAACAGTAATCTCTGTCTCTCTCTCTCTCTCTCCCAGCCAGATATAGCCTTTACAGAGGATGGCACAGGGGAATGAGCAACAAAAGCATTATGGATATCGATTGGTGCCATCTTCTATTTTCAGCTTCAAAAAAAAAAAAAAAAAAAAAGATATATATATATATATAAATCTGAAAACACAGGAAAATAAAAGTAATATAAAAATATACATACATACATACATACACATACACATACACATACACATACACATACATGTCACTGTCATATTTCCATTTTATCATCTTCACTGACCACAGAGTTCCACTTGATAGTGCATATGTGACTCTGCAAACTTTATTAGCCTTCTTTCACCCTGTTCTTCAAATGGTAAGGGCCCCTACTGGACTACCACAGAGCAGTGTATGATTTGGGTGATAGGTCATTTTCAGCGCCGCAGTGACACTGACGTGATGGTGGTATGTTAGTATGTGCTGTGCTCAGTGGATCAGACACAGCAGTGCTACTGGAGTTTTAAAACTCTTTATGCACTCACCTAATTTGTCAGAGACAGTAGCTCATCTCTTGCTGCACAGTTTGTGTTGGTCATCCTCTAGTTCTTCATCAGTGCTGCCCACAGGATGCTGTTGGCTGTATATTTTTGGTTGGTGGACTGTTTGTATTTCAGGAGTGACACTTCTGAATATAAATATTCAGGCAGTACTGCTGTGTCTGATCCACTTGTACCAGTGCAACACACACTAACATATCACCACCACATCAGTGTCGCTGTATGTCCTCTGTATGTCCTGACTACCGAAGAATAGGGTGAAAGGGGGCAACTGTTGGACAACAGACTGTTGTTTCATTATAAATGTCAATGCTTATTTCCAATTTTTAACCTGATACACATTGACTGAATGCGATGTCTGATGTCTGAGTCAAAAAGAAACAATATGTTACCTCATCCAGATCATCCCCTGAGGAGAAGACATCACTGTGTAACATTGCAGTGGTTATCTTCAGTGTTAGCGCTAGGTTAGCTCATCTCTGTGACCTAAAGGCAAGGTTTAAATAATAAAACGGCAGGTGTTTGGCAGTAAGTTCTGAACAGTAGCTCAAGAGTGCTAACAGAGTCATTAACTAGCACACTACAGCAAGCACCCTACAAATCCTACACTGGCCTCCAGGGACACATCTAGCACCTTGCCCTGCTGTTATGATGTCTTTAGGGCTAACTCCTTTCCACTCTGAAGCTTTAATAAGGGAACTCTAAAGGGCTTACAACAGAGAGAGAGAGAGAGAGAGAGAGAGAGAGAGAGAGAGAGAGAGAGAGAGAGATGGACACAGCTGTTTAATGAAGACTTTCTGCTACAGGTGGAAACTGGACATCTCTTTCTGTTCGTCCTAATAATGGCTGCTCCCCACGTCTCTGCTAACATCTCAGAACAGGTTGACCCACAGTGGGCCTTATTAACACTGAAACCCTCCTGCCAGGCCTTGATTGAACCCAAACCCAACACTTCCCCCCAGCAATCTCATGCAACTGCTTGTTTAGATAAAGCAGCAGGACTCCACTTTTCTTTGTGATTATATTTGTAATGCAAAGAAAAGCTTTATAATTGATAATAGAGGCAAAAAAGGCAGACCTGGAAAAACATTTTAGTTTCTTTTCCTTAACTCTCTCCTCCTTTCTCTTTCTTTAAAGCTAGGTAGGTATTAACAACAAAAGAATGAGTGTCATTTTGCCATTAGCAGGAGAATCAAGGATAAATCCAGGACTGCAGAGGATATTAGGAAAAATGAATGAACAGCAAACTAAAAAAGCCATAGTGGGGAGCTGTCAGCATTAACTGTATACACAGATCCACCATAAGAGTAAAATGGCCTCCATGCTTTCACACTCACTGTCCATTTTATCAGCTCCAATGACAATATGAGCACTTTCTGTAACTACAGACTGAAGGCCAGGGAGAAAGGAGGCTTAAAAGTATGCAGAGTAACATGTGAACTACAGTGGAGTTGATAAAATGCAGTGAGAGTGTAGAACCAAAGAGGCTACTGTAATGTTATGACTTATTGGTGTTTCTGTATTAACTGTCACTAAGACGTTTAAAATATTTTATGTGATTAATGAGAAATCAAAGCTTATATTCGCTGTCACCCAGCTCCATGGTCACAAGGTCCTGAGTTCGTTCTTCACCTCAAGTCATCCTCGAGGAGTTTGTTCTCCATGCATCTGCATGGGTTTCCTGCTTTCTTGCCACAGCTTGAAAACACAGGGGTAGGTGGATTGCTGTGTGAAATTGCCTACTGTTGTGAGTGATTCAATTACCTAGTGATTCAAGGTAGCCTCCAGACCCAACACAACATTGATGAGGATGAAGCAGTAACACGTTTGCCGGTTAGCACTGGGATCTTGGGTTCAAGTCCCATCTGGGTGGAGTTTCCATGATCTCCCAGTGTCTTTGTGGGTTTCCTCCGGGGGCTCCGGTTTCCTCCCACAGTCCAGAAACACGGAGGGTAGGTGAATTGGCTTCTGTAATAACTGTCCTGGTGTGTATGTAAATGAATGTCTGTATGTGTGAGTGAATGTGTGGGTGCCTAGATATGGATTGACACTCTGTCCTGGGTGAAATCCTAGTGCCCGATGCAGTCCTCCAGGTGGACGGTCGTTCCTGGGTGAGAGTACGCTGTGCATGTTTGGCTGCTGCTTCTCACCAGTGTGTATGTAGATTGAGTGTTTTGGGCGTTCTGAGCAGTGTGGATTGTAAAGCGTCCTTGGGTATATGGAAAGGCCCTATATAAGTGTAATGATAGATTGGATACCTAATGGGATACCTAATGGCGGGTGGTGTAAGCTCGCTCATTCGTAACTAAGATCCCGGCTCACATCATAAAGCAAAAAATCGGCTGAGTGACGGCTCGTATCTCAGAAAATTCGTAAGTTAACTCACACGTAAGTTATGGTTTCACTGTATGTGTGTGTTTGTGGTTAAGTAAAACCTATCCAGCCTCTCAAATGTAATGAGAGAGTGCATTAGTGGGCAAGGCACTGACAGCTCAATCAAAAAGAAGCCAAAATAAATGCTCCTCAGGAATCTCTCTTCATTGGACATGTGTTTGTGTGTGTGTGTGCACACATGCCTGAGAGAGTAAACAATTTTTGGGTAGGTCAGGTGGAAAGCCTGCAGGCTCCACTGGGTGTGTGTGAGTGAGGAGTGGGTTTAGATAAATGACCCAGGCCCTGGAGCACTGCCCTGGGACACGGCCCCGGTCTGCCCCCCTGCTTCTGCCCCGCTAAGTGGGCCATCACTGGGTTGCCGGGGGCACCAGCATATGCCACCAAATCCCCAGCGAGGCCTTGCGCGGAGTAAACAGAGACTCAGCTAATGGAAGACTGCCTGCCTCTGACCTTCAACTGCATTCTCTCTGCTTCCTTCAGTCGCTCTCCATTATTTCTCTCTCTCTCTCTCTCTCTCTCTCTCTCTCTCTCTCTCTCTCTCTCTCTCTCTCTCTCTCTCACTCTCTCTCTCTCTCTCTCTCTCTCTCTCTCTCTCTCACTCTTACCAACCAAATCTCAGTCTCCCAAAGAGCATTAGAGCATCTCTCTCTCTTTCTCTCACTCACTGTCACACACACACGCACACACACCCACTGTCTTCTGTCTCTAACATTCAACTCTACCTCCCCATGAGCATTTTGTTTTCTCTCTCTCTTCCTGTCTTTCTTCTGACTCTCAATCGCTACCTCCCCATGAGCATTCTCTCTCTCTCTCTCTCTCTCTCTCTCTCTCTCTCTCTCTCTCTCTAACTCTGTGTCCCTCACCTCTCTCTCCCCTCTCTTTTCACTTCTCTCCCTCCGTCTCGCTCTCTCTCCCCCTCTCTCCTGCTCTTTCTCCCTCTCAGGATTTTCTTGACTAGTTAATGTTGCTAATTCTAGCCTGTCATGCTAACAGTTTCTGCTGCAAGTGATATGGGCCCTAAGAGACAGGAAAGCACTTTCAGTGTCTCAAATGATTGAACACACACACACACACACACACACACACACACACACACACACACAATTCCCAAAGAGGAAGCGGTACATTGACACTGGTCATCTCATACTGAGCTTGTTATTCATTAACACGACCTGATGTTGTATAATGGCTACTAAGCAAATGAGAAGCCAGTGATCCATTACTTGTTAAAACCACATAAAACCAAGTAAGAAACTTCACAACATATTGTAAACCTTCCCTAACACCAAGTGCACGCAGAAACACTACTGTATTTAATATACACTGTAGGAATCCTGGAATGGACTTTCAGTAATATATGTACAAACTCATATTTACACCAGGATCAGAGTAAACTGGCAGTTTGTTAAAGTGTGTTTAGGCAGCTCATGACATGTTTGTTTTCTTTAATCTTTTTTACTTGTCGAGTTTACACATCATCCACTACCCTCCCCAAACATACAGACACACACACAGCCAAAACATGGCCCATCTGCAGCACCCCATGTTACTAAACTGGCATCACTTTCATAATTACAGCCTTTCTGCTTTAACAGACACACTCAGGGCAGATAAAGCTGTCATTACTGTAAGCATTGTCCACTGCAGGCTCACTGCTGACACAACGTAATCATCCCTGAACGTTTATCTCCACTCCACAGGTCCGTAATTAGCCTTTCCCTTGTTCCTGAGCAGGCGCATGCTTCAGAAACCAATAAAAAGGGAAGGATTAGAGAAAATGTTTAAGTCTATTCCGGGTTGCCCCTCATGGTTGAAACAGCAAATAAGACCAGATAAAGACTGCAGTGATTATACTACAGCTCTGAAGGATTCTACACTTGCTTTCCAAATTCGTTTCACATATACGGCCCTGAGTTTGTGGGCACCTGCTCTTTCAGAATTGAATCTGAACTTGTACAAGTCCTGGGAATGGTCTTTTTAGTTAAATATATATGAATTCACTTTGAGACAATGAACTGTATTCTTTTCAAACAAAAATAATAAAAAGGAAAAGAATCCACTGATTCTGATGCCAGTGCAACAATAACTACTTTTTTCTCATGTTCACCTTCTTTATTCTTTAATTGTACTAAAAATGTATATGTACTAAATAAATGAATGAATAGAAATGTTCCAGAATGCCTTAATATTTCACAGACTTCCGTTCAGTGGGATTATGGGTCTGTGACAAGTTTGGTGAGTTCCCCTTTAGTGCTTTTCCACCTAAAGAACTGGTTTTGTTCCTGATTCTTTCCATAACAAACTTTTTTGGTTCGCAATCCTGTTTATTAGTGGAAACATGCAGAACGTTTCCAAATTTAGTTCACGAACTGAAACCATTCTGGTTCCTTATTGGTGGAAAAGTGCTACCTGTGTCTGCGTGGGTTTCCTCTGGGTGCTCTGATCCAAAAACCCATGTTGGTAGGTGGTGTTATTGTGCCTTGTACCTAATCATTCTGAGTCAGCTCCAAAGCCACTGTGACCCTGATCAGGACGAAGTGGTTACAGAACATGAATGAATGAATGAGTCAAAGTCCAAGATATATATACTTTTTCTCCTTAAAACCTCACATCATGGAGATACAAGGTCTTGTTTGTGTTTATCCCCAGGTTTTCAGTCTGGGGTTAATCATATATTATGAGGAAATAGATGCTATCAAAGTGAATGTCTAGTACAACTATAATAACAGGCTGAAGTACAGTACAGACCTAAACAAATGATCAAATGTTTACCTTTTCAAGCTTTCTTTTGATGACTGTTTGGAAGAGAGGAGCCATAACAAATCATTATGCCACTTCTCCTGTAGTCACTGTACAATGGGGCAGGAATAATAAACAAAAGTGAAAGAATGGCAGCAAACAAAAGTAAAAACAAAAGTAAAAATCCCCTTAGTTATACATCCAGCCGTTAGCTCCACTGTGATTCATACTGTTGGTATGACCAGTGATATCTCTGGTTCACTCTGTGTCAGGTTTTCTTCTCAACTGATGAGGTTTATTCAAGCATTCATCAAACATAAGTGGGTCAAATTTAATTACAGTAAGGACAGTAGTTGAGACCGTATTAATTATCTTTATGGCACGACACTGATATTTTATTCAGGCAGGGTGGGGGACAGTATCCTCTCTGGTTCTTCCGGCCAGAGCAGTGTCTCCTCGTATCCTCTCTCTGATTCCCATCAGTGCCCAGACAACTTCAGCAAATACAGTCATATGATTTATTCATACTGTGGATACAGCCAGTAAGAATCAGGAAGGAGAGACATACCCATCACACATCATCACACATTTACAATTCCTACTTTCGGTGTATGTGTATTGTTCGTTTTTCTTTCTTTCCATCTGTTTTCTTTATTATTGTGTATCTGTTTTACTTTTTTCTTTCATTCTTCTTCATTTCTATCGTTTTATACTGTTTTTCTTTCTTTGTGCATTTTTTATCTTTTTCTTTTTAATCTTTATTTCGTTCTTTCTTTCTTTCCCTATGCCTCTCTCACTCACTGACTTGTTTAAAGGGTCAGAGCAGAGACTCATCCAGGTAGAAAGAGGAGAACGTCCTGTACCTGAACTACAATGGGATGAGAGAGAGACAGACAGACTGAGAGCGAGAGAGAAAGAGAGAGCGATGTGGACAGAACACTGGCCCATTCTTAACTTGTTGAAAACACCCGTTGTCTTAGAACTAGGGCTGTGTTTAGGGCTAAAGTGGAATTCCACCCATATTTCAACATGTCTGCATAATTACAGGGTGCCTGAGGTGGGAGATGTGAAATGTTCCAGTGTAAGTCAGAACTGAGGCCGAAAAAATGGTTTTCACTGCAACTTTGTTGCTCTTAACTGATAAAGAATGGGAGGTGATGATGTACAAACACTGACTGACTGAGAGTTAAGTCAGTCCTTCTTTATTTTTGGTTCAATGTAGTATATACCTGTACGTGTATTTACCATGTAAATAAAAATATGAAAGCCTGTTAAGGCATTGAAATTGTTATAAATGTAGAGTATTTGTTTTAACCAGACTTTAATGCCATTAATTTAACTCTTAGCCCTGTGAAGGACTGGTGCCCCCTCCAGGGTGTATTCCTGCCTTGCGCCAATGATTCCAGGTAGGTTCTGGACCCACCGTGACCCTGAACTGGATAAGCGCTTACAGATAATGAATGAATAAATGAATTTAACTCTTAAAATATTTTCATTGCTCTAATTGCTACATTACCTTAATTTGACTGCAGTTCATATTTAGGCATCACTCCTTTATTTGTACATACTTTCTGGGATTAAAATATCTGTTTAATGGAGTCTGTTTAATGGAGTCCATTATGTGCTTAATTAATATACTATTATTATAATATATATAATATATACTATACCAAATTGAATACCATTTGTACTGTGTGTTATTGTTACAGTGCAGGACAGTTCCTAATCTCTCTGACAGTATCCCAGCTTTACACAGCTCTAAGAATGCACACATTCACTTATCCTTACACAAGAAGAAATTTCATCAGAAGCATTTACATATCAACACTTAGCGAGGACGCTAACTGGAGAGGAAAAGAGCTCTGAAGAGCTCAGGTACTTGTGGATAAGGTTTTATAATCATTGATAAAGAAAAGCACCCACTCTTTGAAAATGCAGGTCTCTGGATAAATCTTCAAAGAGTATCAATTACAGAGTAACCCCTGGAGGACCGGAGTCAATGCTGTATCGATAGAGTACTCAGCAGAAATCACAGAGATTATAGGAATGAGGTGAGAGGGTTATGGGAGTGGACTGTTTAAATCTACTCACCTTCACACACTCATACAAACACATAAACATCCACAGCAGAAACACCGCTCCATCAAACTTTTTTGTGTGTGAATATCTGGGTGAGTGTGTGATGCTCTGTGATGGACTGGTGCCCTGTCCAGGGTGTGTTCTTACATTGCACCCAATGGTTGTAGACTGCAGACTCATCGCAACCCTGAACGCAATTAATTTACCGAAAATGAATGAATTAATCGATAATTGAGTGCCTAAAATGTATAATAATTTCACAATAATTAACTGTGTCAAATTAACAAGACATTATATTTAAATAGCAGTGGTATACTGAAAACTATTTTTATTATTATAATAATAGCTAAAATACTCTATACACTTATGGTGTATAGATTTATCTCCTGAATTACTGTAAAAATGCATGCGGAAAAAAATGATTATGTGTTTTGAATTTTTCACAGGAAAATGGAAATTCAGTGTCATTTTGGACAATTGTTATTGGTGCATTCTTTAACATATTCACAATTCAAAGTGCAGCTTTCAAATATGGATTTGACTGAGCAATTTATGTTGATCACTGACTGCTGTCCATAAAACAAGATCTCAGTTTATCACATATACAAAGGAAAGGAGAAGCACTATTCATAACTATCTATACTATATAGTTATAGTTATCTATACTATATATAATATACTATCTATTCATAACACGTATATAAGACAACATGTTATGATTTGTTATGATGTTGTAATTTGATAAATAGGCATTAAATAAGGAACAGTGAACTGTTGTGTGAGAAGGTTAGTTAAGATCTGCTGGGAAAAGTATCCTGCTGCTTCTGAATTTTTGGACATTAGAGTGAGGGTAAGGATTTTGGTTGAGTTTGGAGTTAGAGTTAGTCTTAAATTTAGGATTAGGATTGGGTTAAATGTGATTGTTCACACTGTTCAAGGGTATCACAGAATAATCTGTAAATCCACAAAGGACAAACTACATTGGAAATTATTTGAGCACTGCTGAATGCTCTAAACTCCTTTGGTAGTGTCACGCCCTTGTCCTGTCATGTCTGTTTTCCCTGCCATGTGCTCTCTCAGCACATGGCTCTGTTTGTTGTTGTCCATGTCTCCGCCCTTGTCCCGCCTTTGTTCCGCCTCCTTGTCCGCCGTCCTCATTATCTGTTTCAGGTGTGTCTCGTCTATTCATGTATTTAAGCTCCCTTGTGTCACTTCCGTGTATCAGTCATTGGTTTTGTTTAGTTTCCAGGTCATGTCGTGTTGTTTCTTTCCTACTCCAAGTCAAGTTGTTTTGTTTCCTAGTTATGTCGTTTTGTGTCTTTCTCTTTTCAAGTCATGCCGTGTTGTTTCTTTGTTCTGTTATATTAAAGTATATGTGTTTTAGCAAGTGCGTTCGCCTCCGTCAGTCCGCCACGCTAATCGTGACAGGTAGAAAGTTTTGGATCTTAGGATGTTAGGATTGAGCTATAGGTTGTACACATTGTACAAATCTTAGGAATGTTTTTTAGTCTAATATATATGTGTATAAAAGTATAAATGTGTACAAGCTTTCAAGATAACGTAAGAAAATTAACATTTTATTTTACACATTATTTTACCTTTTAAGGAGTTAACAATAGCATATTATTTGTGTATTTATTATGTTTACAAATTAGTATTTATTTATTAATAAACTCAATAAATAAATAAATACATACTACAATAGAAATGTTGTGTGTAGAACCCACTCCTTGATCACTCAGCTCCACTAATGCACTGTACGTAAGGTTGTATACCTCCAACTGTGTCTTCTCCAGGTTGATATTTCTTGATGCGGTAAAGGTTTTATATTATTTCTCTTTTTTTTTTTTTTTACCATACACAGAATCCACAGCACTGGGACACTACAGCAGTTCTCCGAAGTCATTAATAATATTTGTCCATGCCCTAACGGTTTCCCTCCTTGCTCCCTGTAGCCGAGCAAAAGAGCTTTCATGAGCAGCGCTTGTCAATAATGTAGCAGCCCACCATGCTGTAACGACGCTTCCAGTCTGCCTGTTATACAATATGCTGCACTCATTATGATATATTGGCAAGTGGGGCTCTGAAGGGGCAATATACAAAGACCGCCAGCCAATACACTGTCCTGTCTCATCTTCAAATCTCTTTAAAGCACAGACACTTTGAATTCGGAATCCATAATTTCAGCCTCAACTGGGATATTCAAAAGAGATTCCTACTTTTCCCGTGGCCCACAGAGCACAAAAGTTAACCTAAGTAGGATCCGCTGGGGGGAAAGCCGAAGAAGACCCTTTCTCAGTGTTTCCCACACAATTTATTAGCACTGATTTCAGAAATGTTTTCACTGTTTATCACAGAACTGGTCAGAGGTTTGAGATTCTGGACTGTGGCCACACACTTAAAAAAAGATGGGTCATAAATATCTCTCATCTTGGGCGTATGTTTATTAGGAAAACTGTTAGTTAATTCTAGATCCTTCAGATTCTCCAAATGGTTCCACAGACATCCACATCTCATTTGCAAAAGTGTTCTTTAAAGGCGCACCTAAAGGTTCTTGAGAAAACTAAACGTAGGTTATGTTACTACATCACTCCTAAATAACGATTTGGACACATTAGGTTCCCCTGTGTGTTAAAAGTGGAATTGAATATGGTGTTTGTGGTTTATGCAGTGTTCTGTAGCACGCCACTGGGCTCCTCAGAAAAAGCGGCCTAACAGAATTCTATCTTATGTGGTTTTCATGTTTTGTTCATCACTGTTCTCTCACTACAATACTCAACATACATTATGCAAATACCTCCTAGAACCACTGGGAATGTCTGTGCTGTGCTGTCAAACAATCCCAACTGCTAGTCTAGCCACAGACATTTAGGACGATACATTATATGTCCAAAAGCATCCAGAATGTCCTTGTATTCAGCTTTTGTACAGCACTCCCATTGCTATTTCATGTGTTCATATAGTGCATGTAGCTGCACATGGGCCTAAGGTCATCACACTTAATGTCAGGCTTCACCTAGTGGGTTATAAAGCCCTCAGCAGTGCTGTGGAGCTGTAAAACTACATTCCCTGAAGTGATGGAGGACCACCCAGTACATTTGGGATGAGTTGGAGTGGTGTGTGCAGTGTTTCCAAAACTAATCATCTAGCACAAGTACAGGCTGAATACAGTCTGAAAGTGTCCTGCCAACAGAAATTAATTTATAAACATTTGCTGTTTCTCACAAGTCCCTCCCAACATACATCATCAGATGGGAGTTTTCCTTTGCAGATAGCAGACATATTTGGGCTAAACTGTGGCACTTACGGCACTTATACCTCTGGGTTACAGCACTGGGCATTGTTGTGTGGATCTGATTGTCCAACTGTCATGAGATGGGTTTGACGTATGTTATGGTATGTGTTGTATGTGCCAGACATGGGCTAAATATTGATTTGGCCCAGATTTGTTCCACAACACCCTTGACACCTGGCCCATATAAGGTGGACTGGTCCTTGAGTCATCAGCAAGACTCAACCTGAGTTAACACCATCATTCAAGGCTAAATGTGGATCATAAGAGAACTGGAGGTGGACCACAGTTGGGTTAAACATTCAGAGCTATCTGTTTAATTAATGTTTAAGTTTAGAAATCTTACTCCTAAACCTACTACAGAAGGTGAGGAAATTTACAACAGAATTTGAAAATGTCACTTTTTTTGTTTTCATTTTGGACTGTGGGAGGAAACCCAAACAGACACGGGGAGAACACACCAAACTCCTCATAGACAGTCACCTGGAGCGGGACTTGAACCCTCAACCTCTAGGTCCCTGGAGCTGTGTGATTGCGACACTGTCTGCTGCGCCACCATTCTGCCCCTACAATAGTGTGTATATATATAACATTTATTGTTTATGAATGAACAAATTTGATTTATTAAAATATTCTCAAAGAAGATCTCCTCAGATCAGAATTAAAGCCTAAAGCAGTGTTGCTGTCAGTGTCACTTCTTAACTTGATGATGTTCAAATGCTTTTCTATAAGTAGGGCCTAATTTATTTGTTAACTTGACTGTCACAATTTTTGCTGCCAAATAATAAACATTTATCTTTCTTTTTGAGGTTTTTATTGTTATTATTATTAATAATAATAATAACATTATTCATTCATTCATTGTCTGTAACCCCTTACCCAGTCCAGGGTCATGGTGGGTCCAGAGCCTACCCAGAATCGCTGGGCGCAAGGTGGGGACACACCCTGGAGGGGGCGCCAATCCACCTACCAACATATGTTTTTGGACCGTGGGAGGAAACCGGAGCACCCGGAGGAAACCCACATGTACACTGGGAAAACACACCAAACTCCTTAGAGGTATTCACCCGGAGCAGGTTTGGAACCCACAACCCCAGGATCCTGGAACTGTGTGACTGTGACACTACCTGCTGCACCACCATGCTGCCCTTCTTCTTATTATTATTATTTCTTCTTCTACTTCTCCTTCTTCTTCTTATTATTATTAAAAATATTATTATAATAAAACAAATGCCTGCTGATTTTTCTGTTGTATTAAAATATATCATGATGTTATTAGACTAGGTTTGAAAATAGCGTGGAAAAGAAATCATATTACAAATTCAGCTAAAAAAAATTGTATTTCTACTTCAAAGTTCAGATTTGCAGATCAACAGTGTTGATTTATTGTTTATCGTGACACATTTTACACCAACACATACACAAACAAACTCATCCACACAAACACTCAGCAGTGCACCATATCAGTGTCACCCTCGCTCTTTCCGGGTCTGTCTCCCAGCGAAAACCCTCTGTTGTGACACAATCATTACAAATTGATTGCAAAATAGCTAACAATCATGATTAAATCATTAAACTCGTGTCTACGCTTCGGAGAACGGGGGCAAAATTAACTTCCCACCAACCTCATTTTTCCCCTCTCTCCCTCTCTTTTTTTTTTCCCCAAATACGAAATAATGATTTTCTGCCAGTCTAATTACAAAGCCAACATCTGATCAAGCCGGCATCCAGAGGGGATTATCACATGCGCCAGTATTAGAGCTCATTACCAGCTTGAGTGCAGAATTATTACATCTTGTAATTGGATGGTGAGATTTATATACAGATCAGGCCGCTTTCTGTAAGATTGTAATTACAGGCTCCATTGGTTAGCTACTTATCACTCCGCCGAGGGCAGGGGAAAAGAGGCAGAGACAGAGGGAGTGTTTCATTAACCCTTAACCCCACAGAGGGAAAACGCTGTACCTAACGCATGGCTGGGGTAGCAACAACATAAAATCGCCTAAGGAACTATTTATTACCCCCAACCCTTCCCAATACCCAGTGACCCCCCCCCCCCCTCCTCCCACATACGCACACTCCACCCAAATGGGTGTAGCTTAGCCCCTGCTGCGTGATCCCACCCTGTGTTTGAAATAGTGTGTGCATTTTCCACTCGACTGAGATCCATTCTGTAATTAGCAGGAGTAACAGTGTGGAATAAGTACTCATCTGCTTACTGCAGCTTTAAATAGACCTCTGCTCTCAACACTCCTTCCCCGGGATATGTACATCTTTCTCTCCTCTTGCCTCCCTCCCTCCTTCTCTCACTCCATCTCAATTTTCTCTCTGTCACTTCTTTTATCTCAATTATTCCACTGTCCTCCTTGCTCCGTAGACGATGAAGCTCCTGGATTCAAAGCAAGGGGAGTATTACGTCTTCAGGGCGATGGATGTAAGGTTTACAGGTTAATTGACCTCTCCAAGCTCCACCCACACATATGTTCTTTTCAATCTACTGTTTAAGCCTGGAAAAGCTTTAGCAAATGCAAGTATCTCATTCCACTCAGGGAGAGCCCTAGCACACCTCTATGATGTTATGATATGTAATAAATGAAGGTAAAATAAAATAAGCCCTTTTTCGCCCACACTTTGTTCGTTGTGCATTGTCATTATGTGATTTCCTATGAAGGGTACACTATTTGTGGATGCTTCATTGATCACATTTCTCCACAGCGATTGTGCATTAAAAGTAAAGCACAATTATATACCATTTTGATTAGTGACTATAAGCTATGAAACAGGCGGCACGGTGGTGCAGCATGTAGGTGTCGCAGTCACACAGCTCCAGGGTCCTGGAGGTTGTGGGTTCGATTCCCGCTCCGGGTGACTGTCTGTGAGGAGTTGGTGTGTTCTCCCAGTGTCTGCATGGGTTTCCTCCGGGTGCTCCGGTTTCCTCCCACAGTCCAAAAACACACGTTGGCAGGTGGATTGGCGACTCAAAAAAGTGTCCATAGGTGTGAGTGTGTGAGTGAATGTGTGTGTGTCTGTGTTGCCCTGTGAAGGACTGGCACCACCTCAGGGTGTATTCCCGCCTTGCGCCCAATGATTCCAGGTAGGCTCTGGACCCACCGTGACCCTGAACTGGATAAGGGTTACAGATAATGAATGAAGCTATGAAATATATAATGCACCCAGTTTGAGCTGATATGAAGGAAACCAACACTGGGTGGAGAATAAATAAAATAAACAAAGGACAAATTTATCAATTTAACAGTTTACCATTGTGTAACAGTGAAATACTCAGTTTGCTTTATCATTATTATAGTGCATACTTTCTCTTCCTCACACACACACACACACAGAAATACAACCCCAAAACAAGCAGCACAAAGTGTACCAGAAGTGCACTGTATGGATAAAACGATGCGTAAACAAATACAACAGGGAGCAGTGGTACAGGGGAAAGTGGAAACATGAGAAGAGAGAGAGAGAGAGAGAGAGAGAGAGAGAGAGAGAGAGAGAGAGAGAGAGAGAGAGAGAGAGAGGCAATCTGGAACTCAAACTCATTTATTTAACCTTTTCCTTAAGTCAGCAAGATAGCATTCTGTTGCTGAACATTACCAGAGAGAGAGAGAGAGAGAGAGAGAGAGAGAGTGAGAGAGAGAGACAGAGAGAGAGAGAGAGAGAGAGAGAGAAAGTGAGAAGAACAAATACCATCAGTGTCTCTTCAAGACTTTACAAGTTTCTTTTCTTCTGCATGAAAACCAGGCGGAATCGATACTGGCTTACATTTTATGAGACAAGGAGTTAACTTGTTCAATTATGGCCCAGACAGCTCTATTCTTTTGTAACAAGTAATCTGGGTAGGGAAATCAATACTGACAGGCTGCCTGCACGCTGCCTAATTTCATATTACCTCCAGCCAATGGCAGCTGGCCACCATAATGAAGCTGTGCTGAGCACTTCATTATGGAGAGGGAGGGGGATCAATACACACACGGCTACACACACACACACACACACATACACACACATTCACATATACCTCCAGGAAAGGGTAGCAAAAGATTGGAGAGTGTGTCGTAACAATGGGGGAGGAGGAATAAACCCAAAGACACATAGAGATGATGTACAGAGTTAGAGGTTATATAAGTGTACTGTATATGTGTGAAGATGTTTTGGGATTAACGTTGTAGGTTTACTCAACTACTGCATTACTATAGTTTATATATTTTTTAATAAATTTAATGTTAATCTTATAAAGCAGTCAGTCATTTCTACCACCCAATTCTAGCAGCCAATGTTTTGTAAAGTGATTATTTAAGGATTAGTGATTAGTTATGAAGTCAAAACACGTTGTAGTCCCACATTTAATCAAATAATGCTTCATAGAGCAACTCCCCCACATGGAGGTGGCCATGTTAAAATCAGACCAACATCTCTAAACTCATCCAGCCCATTATTTGTCAGCATAATGGTTTAAGGTGTAGGAGAAAATGTCTGATGGCTTCTTTTAAATATAGTATAATCATTAAAACTAAAATACCATCAGTGGAACTGTATTCTCTGGTAGTTGCTCATGTCGCCTTATGCAAATTTGGGAGGTAGACTTGTTACAAATAGCAAAATTAAATATGCTATACTTAACTGAAGCTAATTATTAAAAAATATATATATACATATTTTTTTCCAATAATTTAATTTTGTTGTTTTTGTTCCACAAGCATCATTCAGTAATAAAAGCTAAATTGAAAATTTCATGTACGGTAATCCCTCGCTACTTCGCGGTTCATCATTCACGGATTCGCTACTTTGCGGGCTTTTTCAAGGGGGCTTTTTTATTATTTACATGTATTAGACTAGGCTTGTAGGTGACAAAATATATAATTTACAAGTATTTCTTACGTACAGTACATGTACTGTTCATATCCACATCCGAGTGAAATTTACTTACGCTAAATCACATCTTAGGAATTACTCTATTAAAGAAACTGGTAGGATATCACATGTAGTTCCAGCTGAAAAACATTATAGAATGACTGTTTAATGCAAAGGGAGAGTTGTTAACAGTACAGGGAGGGTTTTAAAAGTCCAAATACTCGTTAAATACATAAAAAACTATCTTTCCTCTACTTCGCGGAAATTCGTTTTTTTCGCGGATGGTCTTGGAACGCATCCCCCACGAAAATAAATAGGGTTGACCAGGACAGGTGCAGTGCTTCAGGTACAGCTGTTCAGCTCCTCTCCTTCAGTCAAACACCATCCTTCTAAGGGAAGGATACTTTAACCAAAATTAGACATCCAAATCTTTAAACTCACCTGCTAAAATGTGCTTATTCATGTCAAACTAATATAACTGGGAGCAACTTTCACTGTTTTTAGAACAGTTATCTTCAATTACATTCAACTATTCTAACTGGCAGCTAGCAGCATCCAAAATTAAGTAATATTCTATTCATTTAATTTCACTTTCACAAAGGTATATTAACATTAAAAGACTACTGTTCTAACTTTCCCAACGGTGACATTAAGATTAAGAATACACATGTCCCAGCCTCTTGTTTAAAGCCTCTCAAGAACAGCAGAGAGTTTTAGAGCAGGAAAGAGGGACAACAAATGTCAGATGAGCAGGTGTTAACAAACATTGGCAATAGAGTGCAGGTCTGTGCTGATTTTCCATTATTTTGACACTAAATGAGTTTCACTGTGCTCAAATTAGAAGCAATGCAGTGCCATTTTCATGGCCATAAAATTAGCAACAAAAAAAAGCACTTATGAAGATAAAGGATGTTTATTTTTTCATAGGTTTCTAAGAAGTAATCTTCTCTTTATTACACTCATTAATAACCTTTACCGGGTTAAGCTTAGTGAGGCACGACCGCCGGCATCTAGAACGGCGTACAACAGCGGGAGAATAGGCAATTCATAAAAGGCCAATATTCCATTAAGTGTGGTTTAATCTAAGCATCCCATCCACAGAGCAGCATTCATTTTGTTGCTTCGCTGTGGATTCACAGCCACTGAGTGAATATGACTTTTATGAGAAAGATGTGAAAATAGAAGCACAGTATCATCAGTTACAGAGCAATATAGTGAGAATCTACAGTGTTCTCAGATGGGAAAGAGGGAATATAACACTGCAATATTGATATAAATATCAGCATATGCTTAGATGAACATACAAATCAAACCACATTACAATAATGATGACTTATTTATTTATTTATTTATTTATTTATTTGTATTCATATATATGCTTCCTTTGATCCATTTATGGCGAATGTGTGTCATAGACAAGGTCAGTGGAATGCAAACAGCATCAAATAAATTGTATTTGCATAAGGAACCACAAAGTCGAAGCAAATAACAGGAGTTTCCAACAAACTGAAAGCAGCCAGCAAAAGTATCGACATCAAGAAAAGGGTATTTTCACCTCTGAGGGCTGGGATCATTCTTCCACCATGAGCAGGGAACTAAAACCTATGGGTCTGAAAGGATGACAAGAAGCCATTACTGAGAAAAGCAAATAAACTTGCAATTAATGTTATTTGTGCAGATTTAAAGCATCATTAGCTTGTATTTTTATGATGTGACAATGTAATAAGGAAAATAGAGCCTCTGTTGTTGCTACTCTGCTGAAAATGCACTATGTAGCTTTAGGAGGTGGTCTATGGTGGTTTTATTGTGTTTCACTGATATGGAACTATTCCATACATTTGAAGTCATTTCATAGCAGCGTGTTTTATTTAGTGTTAAATAAATACAATCGCCTTAAAATTGTGCATGTTGAGATAGAATTAAATTACAGTGAAGTTAGGCTGGGTTTTTGTAAAACAGAACAAGCCCATCGACCTGGAGCGCACACCGTGGTTTTCGGGCATGTGCAGTTCATCAAAAATGGGTGCTGGAAGATCTCGGTGGGTTTGATTTTTCCACAATAATAGCAGAGCTGCAGAGGAGTGGGCAGCTCTCGCCGGACGCTTGCAGACAAAGCCCAGACAACTTCAAACCTGAGGCCCTTTGATCAATACAGGTTTGTGTCTTCATTTTTTGATGTGCTTCACGAGCGAGGACGATTCCCTGACGGGACACTTTATGTTCGACAGAAGCCCCGGCCAGGGCTCGCTAAACTAGGAAACTACAGAGAGAGGTAGGGAGAGAGAGAGAAAGGAAAAGAGAAAAGTAAATAAAGAGTTACTGTAGAGAAGAGAGCAGAGATGCTGAAGCCTGAGAGAGAGAAGTCTGGACACTAGAGGACTGTGGTGCAGTGTCCGGTGTGGCATGATGATGAATCTACTTATATACTGCCAGACTAGATCATTACAACACACAGCATACTGCCCATTCATCTCAATAGAGCTTTAGACATCAAAGTCTACCGTGTTTCAGCTGGCCCCATCCTCCTTTTTTGTTCTCTCTCTCTCTCTCTCTCTCTCTCTCTCTCTCTCTCTCTCTCTCTCTCTCTCTCTCTCTCTCTCTCTCTCTCTGTACCATTACAGTGTTATTATAGATATACAGGGCTTCTAACAGCACTGGGAGGAAAGTGGTACAAAGTCCATACGTTATTAATTTATCCTGTAAAGAAATATTGTAATAAATACCATATATATTTTCTATATCTTATGCACTTGGTTGCAAATAATTTATAATTGCTTAATATAGCATCCTTTTCCAGAGAAAAACATGTATCTCCATTTAAACGTGGCACCTGTCCTTCACAATGTGTGAAAAGTTCATGAAAATATGGGCCAGTAGAAATGCTCCAGAAGTAATGATCCAGAGTAAAACCTTTTTACATTGACTTCCACTGAAAGTTCATAAGGTTTTTTTTCCCCCTTTCTCCTATAAAGTAATTGTAGATAGATGTTTTTCTTTGGACAGAAAGGACATATTATCCTGTGCAATCACGCATGCAAGAGTTACATGAGCGTAGGAAGCACAACAAACTTAACAAGCATTTAGTTAAGCATCAAATAACACTAATAGAGAACGGCCAGGTAAATATCTACCTGCTGAAAAAGATACCCTCGAACTTACTCACACACTTAAAACCTGCCTTGATTTTATCGTAGTAGATGTAATGTAATGGTCACAGCCCTGGTGGTATGGTTTTATATTTATATTTCTTTACAACGAATTTTGTAGCGTGTTTTCTTTTCCCTTAGAAAGGCATCAGCAAGTAAAAGTGCCTATTTGTGTCCAAACTGTTCTCAAGGGGAATTCATACCTATTTGGCAAAAATGACCATTCCCAGGATTTGTAAACTCTGTACAAATTTGCTTAACTAATGACATATATAGACCCACAATTTATGTTTAAGTATGTCCACATGAATTTCTGGCAACCCAGCATGTAAATTCAGCCTGTTCCTAAACGTAACCATCAACTGTACCTTATTTCTAACTATAACTTAATGGATACATAAGCATAACAGTTATGACCAAATGTTTAGAAACTGCAGTGTTTTGTGCCTTATATATATATATATATATATATATATATATATATATATATATATATATATATATATATATATACATAATTATATATATATATATATATATATATATATATATATATATATATATATATATATATATATATATATTATCAATCTGGTATCATGTGTAATATGAAATGTAAATAGTTCACTAAAGAACCAAACCTAATAAAAAGTTGCCATTTGTATGTTCAGAAGATATGCTTCATTATAATCTGTAGTTATTGTACATTTATTGCGTGAGCTTACATCCAGAGTTGGCACTGTTCCACTAAATATGCTGAGTTTCTGCCATGTCCCCAAAGAAGGGCTATGAAGACATACAGCTAGCATTAGATAGCTAGATAACATTGCACAAACACAGAACACTGATTTTCTCACTTTTTGGACATTGCTACTATGTTTTTGCTCAAGTATAAGGACAGGTTTAGGGTTAAAGTAAGGTTTGGTTTCAGGTTTTTTTGAAAAGTAATTTGTTAAGGCTGGTGTTTCATGATGGGTTGCCAGATATTCTCATATATTTAGTACACAAGTTTTGTCTTTAATACCGACATCACCAACGCCTAACCCTACACCTAGTGCTAAACAAAAACATCATCAGGTTGGAAAGAATTTTGTGCATATGTAATGCTTTCATAAAATGCCTGTTTTTTTTCAGGAATATTACAGTGGACAGGAGCTCACTCAGTGAATGTAAAATAAATACACACTACAATGAAACAAAACATAGAAATGGAATGTTGTTCTGAGGTGCTCTTTTGAATGAAACGCATAGACTTTTTCACAGACCAGTCATTTATGCATATGGTTTATCCGCTAAATTAAACCAGATTTCATAGATATCTCTCCCTCAGCACATGGAGTTTGTCTCAGTTCCTGGTCCCTGGGGTGACCTCTGACCTAGGGATCTGACAGTAGTGTCATCTCAAAGGCCAGTCGCTTCAGGCCAACACCCTCACTCTCCGCTCCTTAGCTCCTCACCGCTTTGGGGACCCCCCAGTTGCTGATGACTTATTCATGCGGATCTCGCATTACACCAATAAATAACAAATATGATACCCTCTTAACCCCCATTCACTTTCTACAGACGCATCACCTCATAATACCATCATCCCCCGCCTTTGCTTTATGATCCATGAAGCACTTTGGAGGTTCGGTCCCACAGCTGGAGCTTTCCTTATGGATGCATTCATAGGTAGAAAAACAAATAATGAAAATATAATGCCCCTCCAGTCTCTCCATGCCTCCACAAACACTGGTGGTGTATTTCTAGCTTGAATATTTTCATCAGCATCACTGTGTCCCTGCGGAGTCTTCCACTTTAAACACTTAACGGCTAAATAAATAATGACACGCACAGCACACTCAATGGAGTAGAGAGAGAAAGGATGGAGAGACAGAGAGAAAGAGAGAAAGAGTGAGAGAGAGTTCTTACCCTAGATCCCAAAACATCATATCCATCTAGACAAGCACAAGCCCCATGGCAGCCATTCACAGCTGGGTTATGGGCCTTTAACCACCACCAAGGAGAAAAGCTACTCCATGGCTGAGGAAGTGAGGAAGATGAAAATGAAAAGGAGAAACAAACCATGACCACCCACCCTCGCTATATTTTCTCAAAGAAAAAAGTAGCACACTGAAGATCATTCATTAATTCATTCATTCTTTGTCTGGGGGGGTGGGGGGGCACTAGTTCCTCACAGGATGACACACACACTCACACCTAGGGACACTTTTGAGTCACCAATCCACCTACTAACATGCGTTTTTGGACCGTGGGAGGAAACTAGAGCACCTGGAGGAAACCCACGCAGATACAGGGAGAACACACCAAACTCCTCACAAACAGTCACCCGGAGCGGGACTCGAACCCACAACCTCCAGGTCCCTGAAGCTGTGTGACTGCGACACCTACCCTAACACTTTAGTTTTATCAGCTAGATTCATGATTTAAAGCTGTATGTGAACAATAGGGATACAGCTGTGGAAATTCAACAGTACTGAGCAGCTGTGCTGGAACTATAGCTGGTTTGCACCATAATGTGTCAAATAGAGAGAGAGAGAGAGAGAGAGAGAGAGAGAGAGAGAGAGAATCTTAATCACAGGACCAAAGGCAAGAATTTTTCAGGCTACACACTCTAATTCTCTGCTATCTGCCATCACCCAATATCAACCTATCCCTTTATCCATCTTTCTTTTTACCTCTTTATCTCTGTTCTTCCCTCCTCCTTTTATAACACCCCCCACCCCCCCACCCCCTGCTACTTTCCCTCATACTTCCCTCCTTTCCCTATCCCAGCTCCGTGGAACCACTGCAGTAAGTCGCCCTTATTGAATCATGTCTAACTCCACCTCCTCTGATTGAATTGCCTGATAAATTGCCTGGGCCCTGTGCTGGCCAAACCCGTCCACCATCGTGTAAGAGCTTACAGTGATAATGTATTAAGATTGCATTCATTTAAAGAGCTTTCTTGAAGGCTAAGGATCAATTAGAGGCTTTAAAAATAAGGCCTGCTTTGTGTATCCTGCGCAGGCGGCCACAAAGATAATGTCCCCAAACACTGCGTAAAGCAAAACTAAGAGGTGGAAAGCTACCCTAACTCTTTAAAACAAACAAGAATCCAGTCCTCTAGACCACATCAGACCGCATACTATGTTTGAGAAAAGAGCTAGAGGTTTCAAGTCCACCTCAGAATGACATCTGGACATCAATATGGCTCCCCTCCCATCTGATGTGACAGTAAAAGTGCTATTGATTTTCGGCAGATTTAAAAACACTGTTGGGAGCAATTGAAGCTAAACTTACTGCCTGGAGTGTCTGCAGCCATCATGACGGATGAGTCCTTGGTCACATCACCAGCAGCAGCACCTAGGACTGGGGGACTGGTTCCTATTGAAAGGCCCAGGGATCTACCTGGTAACATTCTAGGCATTGGACACAAAGAAACCTACTTGCACCGGGTCATGTGATTACATCTTGATAAGATTTTAACAACTTACGCTTATAGCACCCAGCTGATTCTCTTAGCCAGAGTGACTAATCCAGGGTGTAATCCAAAGGTTATTACGTAGACAAATGTAGGAATTTTGTCATGGCTCTCTGACAAAGGATTGGGACCTGCCAAAGCTGGGAATCAAACCTAGTCTGCAACATGGACGGAAGTCTTACACACTAATCAAAACGAATTAAATATTTTAGCAACCAAAGCCTACACAATGCAATTGATTTTATCTGACATTATGACATAGGGTGGAAATTATCTTTATTTAATTCTGTTTATTGTCATCTGTATCTTCACACATACAAACAGAGGACAGAAGCATGTAAGCCTTCTTTCTTGATCTCTCTCTCTCTCTCTCTCTCTCTCTCTCTGTCTCTCTCTCTGTCTCTCTCTCTCTCACACACACACACACACACACACACACACACACACACATACCTCATTCACACAGTATTGATTAATCTGTCCAGTTCCTGTGTCGACCTTCAAGGAGAAAGATTTTTCCACTCCTCCCTGTAACTACAGCACATTATGCAGATTAGAGTGAGGGGGTGAGGGGCATGTGTCCTTTAAATGTAACAAATATCCTGGAAATGGGAGGGAAAGAAAAGGTCTAAAGACGAATACTCACAGGAAAAAATGTCCTATTTTACATTAATTACATTATAGTAATTACATTGCAGTTACATAAAAGTAGCATGTAGTAACTATATAATTACTGATGATGATGTTCCTATTTTACATGTATTTTAATATTACAGCTTATTATAATATACAAAACAATCAACTTTAGTTGTATCGTATGTAATTGCAAATGTTCATCTCGATAGCACTGATTCTACACGAATAACTACATTAAACTGAGTTTGATAAAAATAATAATAATAATTTTTCTATACAGTGTGGTTGCATGCATTGTTTACCTGTAACTACATAGTTATTAGAAACTCTATAAAGTGGGAGTTTGGAAGTGAACCAAAGATTTTATTTATTGGTGTTATCATTATAAAAAGTTTACAAAAGCCCCATTGCTGATATTCGAACTTTATATTTAATCAATAGATGTTGAAAAACATAAATTGGCTCGAGTCAATAGGAGACAGATGAATGAAACCATCTAATCTATTAGGCACATATCAATATTTCCTCCTGTGAAATGATCGTTGCATCACTGCATGCCATAAAACAAGTGATTTATGGACCACAATGATTACATCATGCTTTTGAAAAGGGATAAAAGTCAGGGATGCAATATTTATCTTCGTATTCAAATTTGAGTAGTGGAGCTGTCAAATCAGATTCGTGTAGTCGAGCTGCCAAAGAGCATGACATCTTTTTATATGAACATCGGGAAGAAGCAATGGATATGAAACAGAGTGTATAAAGTTTGAAAGATGAAATATTAAACACGGTGTTGGTGGTGGTGGTGGTGGTGGTTCGGTTTCGGTGCGTTTGGGTTGTTCCTCAACTTGTTAGGACGTACAATCAATGACCAGGTGCCAAAATACACCTCCATGTTTGCTGCTGCTATGTTTACCTCATATTAATTGAGCAAAAAGGCCAAATTGATCAGTTTTAAGGAGATCAAACAGCTGCTGCTGGTATTGGAGCCAATGCATGGCTATAGGATCAAAGCCCTGGCTCGACCTGAGCAGGTGTTTGAAGGAGTGTAAAAACCCAGCAAATGGAGGCCTGTTGGTTTGGAGAGATCTAGGGCAGAAAACATCCCATTAGAAAGCGAGTAGGTAAACAAAACAGAGATCCCCCAGGACCAGGCCTCCGCGAGGGGGGTTACACACACTTTGAAGTGGCTAGAGGTATTCCCCCAGCAGCGTGGAGGCATCTATTTCAATAACACACACACACACACACACACACACACAAACACACACACACACACACACACACACACACACACACACACACACACAAACACACATACACAGAGTGTAATATTGAGGGGGAAGATGACAGGTTTTAATTTCTCTGTTCTTGCCATGAGAAAAGAGAGAGATGAGATGAAGAAACAGAGAGAGAGAGAGAGAGAGAGAGAGAGAGAGAATAAGAGAATGAGAGAAAAACCCTAGATAAGAGCAAGAGAGAGATTTAAACATAAAAAGTAGGGGAAATGAAAGAAGGTAAAAGAGAGAGAGCGAGGAAAAAAGAAATATAAAGAGATAAGTCAAGGAAAAGAAAACAGTGAAGAAAAAGTAAGAAAAAGGAGAAGGAGAGAAGCAAACTGTACAGGTATGTAAAGAAGGGTTAGAGGAGAAAGATGGAGGGATGAGATATAAGGGAGAGGTGGAGTGGATAGATGGAGAGAACGACTGCAGAGCGTATCAGCTTGCTAAAAACATTTTGACACTTTAAATGTACGGCAGCTTCCAGGTCGTAAATACTGAAGAGCGAATCAATAGCAGTCCGCCTTAAGGAGCAGTAACAGAGCCCGGTGAAATAGAGCCGTGCAGAGCACTATGGATTTCCAATGGGGCCACGTGACACCAGACACTTTGAAATGCAAATATTAACTTATGCTCATTGTCCTTCCCATGCAGCCGCACCTATTGATTGGCGCCAGCCCACGTTATTGATCATTGAATATTTAATGGCGATAATTAAATCTGAGAGGCAAAGTACTTAGAGCCAGTTAAAGGGGTCCTCCCACAGATGCACCCAGACCCCAAGAGGACTTCCATGACTTTCACTTTTAATTATGCTCTAATGCAGCATCAATCAATGTTTATAAGCGCAGCAATTAGTGTTATACTAAAGACGCTCATCCAGAGCTGCAAATATGGACTTATTTTAGGTCATTCAAACTGGATATATATATATACTTTCCCTGTATTAATGTTCATAACTGACTGATCTGCATATACTTTATTACTAAAAGATACATACAATGTGTACTAAATATAATTGTCATCTTTAAAATGTGTAGAAACTATATCTGTGTAGTCTCTTGTTAGTTTATTGCTACCCAACATGAAAAATCAGCCTTAAATCGTCCCCTAACCCAAGTTCTTAACCTAAACCCTAAACCCAACCCTTAACCTAAAATTAACTGCAAACCGATGTGTACACTCCAAAAAATTAGAAATGGCAGTGTTTTGTGCTTCAGCAAATCAGTGTCAACAGTGGACAGGAGCTCACGTAATGAATGTAAAATGTAAATTAACTGTGAATTGTAAGTAAGTCCAATATAGAGATGTTATGAATCTGGATTGGTCTTTTAGTTTGTACAAATATTTGGAGATTTTGTGGCCCATAATGCTGTGTAATTCCTATGTAACTCCCACAGGTAAACAATAAATGAAACAGGACGCCCTGGAGTGGTAGTACATGTGCCTAAGGTCACCAAGCTTAATGCCAAGTGTCAAAAAAGTGGGGTATTTATGATGCTTCTGTATTTTCTGAAGTGATGGAACTGCATTTAATAATTTTTAAACTACAGAGTGGCGTCAGAACCAAGACCCCTACTATCACAATCTAATAGGACGTGGAGCATCACTGTGCCAATATGACATTGTCTGCACTATGAGGCCATGTGCAGAGTGAAATATTGTCAGTAAGACTGCACACGGGAGCTGACAGTAATGATATAGAGTGCTGTGGTAAAATGCCCAAGTGTTCTGACACTAATGCTATTCAGGGGGAGCACAGGGGCTGAACCAGTGACAAAGAGGTTATCCTGCTAAGAGTGACATCACTGGAGGAGACACTGGAGGACATCGGTATGAAAGCCTCCAGTGGCCCTGGAATTATTGGCAGGCAACAAGATCTCCAAAACGGAGAATACAGTCCACTAAAAAGAGCTCCCTCAGATATTTGCAAGATTTTTATGTTATGATTGACTACACTTGTAGGTATTTTATCACTAAGCAAGCTCCTGTCCACTGGTGGTGCTGTTTCACTACATTTTTGTAAAGTCCTTGGAGTTTACCAGAAGAAGAGCCACAGAAACAGTGGTGCTAATGGTTTAGTGTTATGTTTATGGTTAGGGTTAAGAATTTGGAAATGCCCAGGGTTGAGTTTAAAGGTATGTTTTTGAGCATCCACATTCATTCATTCATCTATAAGCGCTTATCCAGTTCAGGGTCGCAGTGGGTCCAGAGCCTACCTGGAATCATTGGGCGCAAATACACCCTGGAGGGGGCGCCAGTCCTTCAAAGGGCACTGTACAAATCCTTGTCATTTATAACCAACCAGCCATAAAATTATGAACTCCAGCATCACTGCTGTGTCTGATCCACTCATACCAGCACAAAGTCAGTGCCACTGCAACACTGAGAGTGATCTAGCTCTGTGGTGATCCTGTGGTGAAACAAAGTATACAGAGCAATTTGTAGAACTACACTGTGCTCCTGTATGGTCAGTGGAGCTGAGAGAATGGACAGAAATAATAGAAACAAGGGGGTGGTCATTATGTTACTGCCAATAGTTGTATATTTATATTTATGGCATATGGGAGACGCTCTAATTCAGATAGATTTCCAATGCTGTTAAAGAGCCAGTCATTGGTGTTGCATGGTGTGATTATAAACTTGGCCCCTATAAGATGATTTCACTCAATAAGATATCATTTTTGGCAGTGTGGATTTACACCCCTCCTCCAAGGCTCTGAAAACAGGGAAAGAGTAGAATCTTCCTAATCGAGCAGCATAATTTATGACATGGAGAAGTGGGGGAAACAGGTAGAGGTTGCTGTAGGAATAGCATTAAAGGGCATTGTGCACTGCACAGGCCAATGTTAAACAAAGTGCCAATCAATAGCTCTTTTATTAGTGGCCACAATCAATGCATCACTGAGGGAGCAGGGCCAATTAACACTATTGACCGCAAGAGAAGAGAAGAGAAGAGAAGAGAAGAGAAGAGAAGAGAAGAGAAGAGAAGAGAAGAGAAGAGAAGAGAAGAGACAATGATCTGGAAGAAAAGCAAAAGTGAGAGAAAGAAGTGGACAGCTTACATGAAAGTGAGACAGCACTTAAGAAAATAATCAGCGTAATCAACCTCTACCTCCTCCAGCGGCTCTATTTCCTCTCCAGAGTGTCAGGGGTTTAAAGACGGTGTTCCCACATCAGCACCTCCCCTGGGGGCAGAGTGGACAACACACTGACAGAGAGCAGAGTCCAGCTATCTCCCTGAGGAAGAGCAGGTCAGGGGGCGAGTGACCCCTGTCTGCGGCCGCTGCCTGACTGTGACGTGTGGCCGGGACTGGGAAAGCTGCTCCTCCTCTCTTCTCACCACACACACACACACACACACACACACAGGGCATCATAATGAAGTTCTTGAATACTCCCACTCCAGTTCTTTATTTATTTCTCTAAATGTAAAAACACACTGAGTCTCCACACCTTTGTGAATTCTGCTTCTGTAAGGAGCCCCACATGTCTTTATACATATCCAGGACTCTTTATTATTTTATTATTTGACTAGTGACAAGAGCCGTACAAGACTGAGAAACACAACAACCCAGCATAGCCATAGACAAAGAGCAATCATTAATATATAATATATCATGTAGTGATCCCAGACGAGTTCCTCTCTTAAATATGAGTGTTGGATCTAGTAATGATTAAGCCATAATTATTTTGAGATTAAATTAGAAATATTTTGAGCTTAAAGTCATAATATTTTGAGATTAAATTGTAAAATTTAGAGAATAAAATCACGAAACGACCAGATTCCTACTGTAACACATTCCCGTTATTCCCTTTCAGTATCAGATCTGTGTTCTTTATCAGCAGTGGACTTTCATGATAACAGTTTGATTTCAGTTTTAAAAAGCAGGAAAACTGGAGATTTTCTCTTTCTTATTGGCCTTTGTGGTCTTTATAATATTTATAACCATTCTTTTCCACCAGTCCTGTTAGTTTTTGTGATTAAACCTTAGTAAACAATGTGTATTTAGAATCCAGGAGATTCAATATCTGTTCCTTTCAGTGGGACCTTTCCCTGAACCTCTCTCACACACACACACACAAACGCACACACACTCCCTTTCTCTGCCATATAACACAATGTAGAAGTGCAAGTGGAATGAAATTTCAGGAAAAGCAGGTGTGCTGAAAGAGGCAGGGACATTTGCCATTGTCTCTGTCAGTGTTTTCTCAAACCTTTGACTATATAATATAATTTATTCCTGTTGCCTACTGTTACGTAATAAAGGAAATGCAGCACTATATAATTCATACAACACTGCAACTTTTTATTGAACAAAACATTATAAAGTGAAAAACATCACATTTACAGAGGAATTATTACAAGTGGCATGCAGTATGCATATTGATTTCCCTTGCTACTCCCCACTCAGACTGGGTTTGGACACCCCTGCAGAGGATGACAGCTAAGAAATGGAATGAAATTGGAGTCTATGATATTTAACACACACACACACACACACACACACACACACACACACACACAGACACACACACACACACAGACACACACACACACATACAGAGTATGTGTACCCCTGTGATACTGAGGTCGGCCTTCTGTTCTTCAACACTCAAGACCCCCACAGAGCAGGCATTATTTGGACCTTGATGCGTTTAAAAACTTCAGAAGCACTGCTGTGTCTGATCCACTCGTACCAACATAACACGCAGTAACATGCTGATAATAATCCTCCACCCAAATCATACCTACTCTGTGGTGCTGCTGCTGCTCACTGAGAAACACTACTACAGTCTAATTTTAGAACCACAAAGTGCTCCTGCATGGTCAATGGAGCTGAGAGAATTGACAGTGAATGTCAAAACAAGGAGATGGCCCTAATGTTATGGCTGGTCGGTGCAGATAATGGCTAGGAGAACAGCAGGAAAATGAGTGGACAGCTGCTTGAAGTCTGTGGTGTTCTCTTGAAGGGTACATTTGCAGACCGTCTCAACCCCTTTATCACGAGTTGACGGAAAAAAGGCAACAGTAAAACATCCACTCCACACAGCAGTGGACTCTTCCTCTCTGTGTTTCCCTGGACCCTTACATATCCCCTCCATCCTTATCAAGCCATGTGACCACCAGAAGCATAAAGGACTGTGTCCTGTTCCCAAGGAGAGCGGGTCAGCGAGGCCATCTGTTTAGTGTCAGTGCGGCTAGCATCTCTTCTGAGGGGTTATCAGCACTCAAAGCTATCTGACCCCTCTCCTACAGCTCCAGCACCACACAGACAGCATCCGGAAACAGGACCGGTTGGTGGGTGGGGGATGGAGGGGGGTTTTTCCTGAAAGTGATAGGACCCTCTTCCGCTTGTGATGTGATAAGCCACCTGCTTTTATTCTTGATTATAGTTTTATCTGGGGCATGTCAGCCTGGATGTCCCCTGCCTTGTTCTTTCAGAAACAAATAATGACTCCTCGTAAGAGTAGATTGTAATAAATATGTCACAAAGATTAAATGAACTGACTCATGCATCACCATAGACCACACACACTGATCAACAACATGAACAACAAGGCCTCATGGTGAGTGTTTCACTCCTGCCTGGAGCAACACACTGCCTAAACTGCTGGTGTGATGATGTCGGGAGCCATCGCATACGACATTCGGTCAGCCCTAGTAGTGATATGAGGGACACTAACAGCTCAGCGATATGTGGAGGACATCCTGTGGCTACATGTGTTGTCTCTCTTGGCAGAGCTTCCAACTGCCATTTTTTCAGCAGGACAATGCTCGCCCATAAGCAAGGGTTTCTCAGGAATGTCTCCGCCAGATTGCAGTGCTTCCTTGGTCTGCCCTGTGGCCAAATTTATCACCAATCAAGCACTTATGGGATCCGCTGGGATTCCAGCTTCGGCAACCTATGAGTATGCAGGATCTACAGTCCCAGCTGTGACATCTATGGGCAAATGTGCCTCAGGATGCCATACAGAACCATGCCCAACTGTATCTCGTCTTGTATCCAGGCTGGAGGTAGCCCAACAGGGCACTAGAACTTTCTTTCAATTGTACTGTATACCCCAATAAATGTATTCTTTCGCTCTTATATTATAATCACTTACATATCATAACATACGTATCACATATATAATGTTTCATTAGATTCCAAAAACTCCTCATTGGTGTGTTGCTTGTTTGGTTGGTTGGTTGTTTGGTTGGTTAGTTGGTTGGTTGGTTGTTTGGTTGGTTAGTTGGTTGGTAGGTTGGTTGGTTAGTTGGTTGGTTGGTTGGTTAGTTGGTTGGTTGGTTGGTTGGTTGGCTGGGTGTTTGTTTGTTTGTTTGTTTGGTTGGTTGGTTGGTTGGTTGTTTGTTTGTTTGGTTGGTTGGTTGTTCGAGAATATTCCACACCATGTGCTTTGTAATGATATCCTCATTTCATAATGTGCTGAGTCAGTATTATTTACGTCACCTGTCATTGGTTGTAATGTTGTGGTGGGTCAGTGTATATAATCGCTGTCTTATCGAATTGTGTCACCAAACTTTTCTGCAAGGTTGTTTTTAACACCTCCAAAGTTTCCATTTCCCAGTAAAGGTTCCCTGACAGTTACATGTCCTTTCAGACCCATGGTGTTTTCTGGATTTTATTTTTTTTTCAGATCCCCTGTCTCTCAGAGATGGAAGACTTTATGTGATGATGTTGATACTCTTGGTGGTCTACAAGGTCTTTTGTTGTTGTTAGGAGTCCTGTTGGCTTGACAGTTTTAAATAACCCTTTTCCTCTGTATCTCACCTGGCACAAACATAGACTCACTTGTGGAAAACTGTTGTTTCGGATAAAACCCCTTGAATGGAATAAACTGAGCTCACTGTATGTACAGCAATAAAGATGTCAGCTTTTGTAATAAATGAGTGTAATTACACAATCAGTGTGAAAACATGCTTGGATCTGAGAGCTGAACACACACACACACAGCCTCTGGGAGGTGGATCTGACATGAGGAGAGAGAAGAAGGTGTCAGAGAAACATTTGAAGAATGACTGTGGGGCTGATGAGAACACAGCGAGAAAGCACCAATCATCAGAGGAATGACATGGACTTCAGCAAATTAGAGGGTTACCTTTCCATCTGTGTCTCCCTCTCCATCTTTCACTCTCGCTCTTTTTCTTCCCATAACTCTCTGTGTGTTTCCATTGTCGGTTCATGTTTTTCACAACCCTAATGAGCATCAGACACATTGCCACACCGTTAAAAA
>NW_027101102.1:0-31571 GCF_029633855.1 Hoplias malabaricus | reverse complement strand
TGTGATTATTTTCAGCCTATCTCATCCCAAAGCTGAGATATGAGGACTTACGTAACTGGGATTTTCTCTCAATAGGTTTATTGGTGTTGAATATATTGGAATTAAATTTATGAGCTTGTTATACGTCCAATAAAGCAAAATACAGATGCAATGTAGGTTATATTGGACTGCCTAGGCTTTTCTGATCGCACCCTTCTACTCATGGGTTTACCTAGCTTCACTGGAAGTAAGAATCCCATCATGAAATTTACAGCTATACATTTTATGCAGCACAACATGTCCCTATATCTCAGCTTTGGGATGTGGTAGGGCAAAAATTACCACACCACTCTCGTCATCAGGACCTCACTGACACACGGTGTGAGTTTGAAGAAGATCTGAGGAGGTCACTTTTTTCACCCAAAAAAACACAAAGGGGTACCCCTTTGTGTTTTTTTTAGACTAACTTTTTAACCGTCTCAGATTTCTTCCAAACTCACGATGTTGATTGAGCAGGTCCTGACTTACACAGGGGTGTGATTATTTTTAGGCTATCTCATCCCAAATCTGAGATATGAGGACTAACGTAACTGGGATTTTCTCTCAAAATGTTTATTGGTGTTGAATATATTGGAATTAAATTTATGAGCTTGTTATACGTCCAATAAAGCAAAATACAGATGCAGTGTAGGTTATATTGGACTGACTAGGCTTTTCTGATCGCACCCTTCTACTCATGTGTTTACCTAGCTTCATTGGAAGTAGGAATCCCATCATGAATTTTACAGTTATACATTTTATGCAGCACAACATGTCCCTATATCTCAGCTTTGGAATGTGGTAGGGCAAAAATTACCACACCACTCTCGTCGTCAGGACCTCCCTGACACACGGTGTGAGTTTGAAGAAGATCTGAGGAGGTCACTTTTTTTCACCCAAAAAAACACAAAGGGGTACCCCTTTGTGTTTTTTTAGACTAAATTTTTAACCGTCTCAGATTTCTTCCAAACTCACGATGTTGATTAAGCAGGTCCTGACTTACACTGATTATTTTCAGCCTATCTAATCCCAAAGCTGAGAATTGAGGACTTACGTATTTGGGATTTTCTCTCAATTGGTTTATTGGTGTTGAATATATTGGAATTGAATTTATGAACTTGGGCAAAAATTACCACACCACTCTCGTCGTCAGGACCTCCCTGACACACAGTGTGAGTTTGAAGAAGATCTGAGGAGGATACTTTTTTTCACCCAAAAAAACACTAAGGGGTACCTGTTTGTGTTTTTTTAGACTAAATTTTTGACCGTCTCAGATTTCTTCCAAACTCACGATGTTGATTAAGCAGGTCCTGACTTACACAGGGGTGTGATTATTTTCAGCCTATCTAATCCTAAAGCTGAGAATTGAGGACTTACGTAACTGGGATTTTCTCTCAATTGGTTTATTGGTGTTGAATATATTGGAATTAAATTTATGAACTTGTTATACATCCAATAAAGCAAAATACAGATGCAGTGTAGAGTATATTGGACTGACTAGGCTTTTCTGATTGCACCCTTCTACTCATGTGTTTACCTAGCTTCATTGGATGTAGGAATCCCATCATGAAATTTACAGTTATACATTTTATGCAGCACAACATGTCCCTATATCTCAGCTTTGGGATGTGGTAGGGCAACAATTACCACACCACTGTCTTCGTCAGGACCTCCCTGAGATACGGTGTGGGTTTGAAGAAGATCTGAGGAGGTCACATTTTTCACCCAAAAAAAACCCACTAAGGGGTACCCGTTTGTGTTTTTTTAGACTAACTTTTTAACCGTCTCAGATTTCTTCCAAACTCATGATGTTGATTGAGCAGGTTCTGACTTACACAGGGGTGTGATTATTTTCAGCCTGTCTCATCCCAAAGCTGAGATATGAGGACTAACGTAACTGGGATTTTCTCTCAATAGGTTTATTGGTGTTGAATATATTGGAATTAAATTGATGAGCTTGTTATACGTCCAATAAAGCAAAATACAGATGCAATGTAGGTTATATTGGACTGACTAGGCTTTTCTGATCGCACCCTTCTACTCGTGTGTTTACCTAGCTTCACTGGAAGTAGGAATCCCATCATGAAATTTACAGTTATACATTTTATGCAGCACAACATGTCCCTATATCTCAGCTTTGGGATGTGGTAGGGCAAAAATTACCACACCACTCTCGTCGTCAGGACCTCCCTGATACACGGTGTGAGTTTGAAGAAGATCTGAGGAGGATACTTCTTTTCACGCAAAAAACCACTAAGGGGTACCCGTTTGTGTTTTTTTAGATTAAATTTTTGACCGTCTCAGATTTCTTCCAAACTCACGATGTTGATTAAGCAGGTCCTGACTTACACAGGGGTGTGATTATTTTCAGCCTATCTAATCCCAAAGCTGAGAATTGAGGACTTACGTAACTGTGATTTTCTCTCAATTGGTTTATTGGTGTTGAATATATTGGAATTAAATTTATGAACTTGTTATACGTCCAATAAAGCACAATACAGATGCAGTGTAGAGTATATTGGACTGACTAGGCTTTTCTTATCTCAACCTTCTACTCGTATGTTTACCTAGCTTCACTGCGAGTAGGAATCCCATCATGAAATTTACAGTTATACAATTTATGCAGCACAACATGTGCCTATATCTCAGCTTTGGGATGTGGTAGAGCAACAATTACCACACCACTGTCATCATCAGGACCTCCCTGACACACGGTGTGGGGTTGAAGAAGATCTTAGGAGGTCACATTTTTCACCTAAAAAAAAAACACTAAGGGGTACCCCTTTGTGTTTTTTTTAGACTAACTTTTTAACCGTCTCAGATTTCTTCCAAACTCACGATGTTGATTAAGCAGGTCCTGACTTACACTGATTATTTTCAGCCTATCTAATCCCAAAGCTGAGAATTGAGGACTTACGTAACTGGGATTTTCTCTCAATTGGTTTATTGGTGTTGAATATATTGGAATTGAATTTATGAACTTGGGCAAAAATTACCACACCACTCTCGTCGTCAGGACCTCCCTGACACACGGTGTGAGTTTGAAGAAGATCTGAGGAGGATACTTTTTTTCACCCAAAAAAACACTAAGGGGTACCTGTTTGTGTTTTTTTAGACTAAATTTTTGACCGTCTCAGATTTCTTCCAAACTCACGATGTTGATTAAGCAGGTCCTGACTTACACAGGGGTGTGATTATTTTTAGGCTATCTCATCCCAAATCTGAGATATGAGGACTAACGTAACTGGGATTTTCTCTCAAAATGTTTATTGGTGTTGAATATATTGGAATTAAATTTATGAGCTTGTTATACGTCCAATAAAGCAAAATACAGATGCAGTGTAGGTTATATTGGACTGACTAGGCTTTTCTGATCGCACCCTTCTACTCATGTGTTTACCTAGCTTCATTGGAAGTAGGAATCCCATCATGAATTTTACAGTTATACATTTTATGCAGCACAACATGTCCCTATATCTCAGCTTTGGAATGTGGTAGGGCAAAAATTACCACACCACTCTCGTCGTCAGGACCTCCCTGACACACGGTGTGAGTTTGAAGAAGATCTGAGGAGGTCACTTTTTTTCACCCAAAAAAACACAAAGGGGTACCCCTTTGTGTTTTTTTAGACTAAATTTTTAACCGTCTCAGATTTCTTCCAAACTCACGATGTTGATTAAGCAGGTCCTGACTTACACTGATTATTTTCAGCCTATCTAATCCCAAAGCTGAGAATTGAGGACTTACGTATTTGGGATTTTCTCTCAATTGGTTTATTGGTGTTGAATATATTGGAATTGAATTTATGAACTTGGGCAAAAATTACCACACCACTCTCGTCGTCAGGACCTCCCTGACACACAGTGTGAGTTTGAAGAAGATCTGAGGAGGATACTTTTTTTCACCCAAAAAAACACTAAGGGGTACCTGTTTGTGTTTTTTTAGACTAAATTTTTGACCGTCTCAGATTTCTTCCAAACTCACGATGTTGATTAAGCAGGTCCTGACTTACACAGGGGTGTGATTATTTTCAGCCTATCTAATCCTAAAGCTGAGAATTGAGGACTTACGTAACTGGGATTTTCTCTCAATTGGTTTATTGGTGTTGAATATATTGGAATTAAATTTATGAACTTGTTATACGTCCAATAAAGCAAAATACAGATGCAGTGTAGAGTATATTGGACTGACTAGGCTTTTCTGATCGCACCCTTCTACTCATGTGTTTACCTAGCTTCATTGGAAGTAGGAATCCCATCATGAAATTTACAGTTATACATTTTATGCAGCACAACATGTCCCTATATCTCAGCTTTGGGATGTGGTAGGGCAAAAATTACCACACCACTCTCGTCGTTAGGACCTCCCTGACACACGGTGTGAGTTTGAAGAAGATCTGAGGAGGTCACTTTTTTTCACCCAAAAAAACACAAAGGGGTACCTGTTTGTGTTTTTTTAGACTAAATTTTTGACCGTCTCAGATTTCTTCCAAACTCACGATGTTGATTAAGCAGGTCCTGACTTACACAGGGGTGTGATTATTTTCAGCCTATCTCATCCCAAAGCTGAGATATGAGGACTTACGTAACTGGGATTTTCTCTCAATAGGTTTATTGGTGTTGAATATATTGGAATTAAATTTATGAGCTTGTTATACGTCCAATAAAGCAAAATACAGATGCAATGTAGGTTATATTGGACTGCCTAGGCTTTTCTGATCGCACCCTTCTACTCATGTGTTTACCTAGCTTCATTGGAAGTAGGAATCCCATCATGAAATTTACAGTTATACATTTTATGCAGCACAACATGTCCCTATATCTCAGCTTTGGAATGTGGTAGGGCAAAAATTACCACACCACTCTCGTCGTCAGGACCTCCCTGACACACGGTGTGAGTTTGAAGAAGATCTGAGGAGGTCACTTTTTTTCACCCAAAAAAACACAAAGGGGTACCCCTTTGTGTTTTTTTAGACTAAATTTTTAACCGTCTCAGATTTCTTCCAAACTCACGATGTTGATTAAGCAGGTCCTGACTTACACTGATTATTTTCAGCCTATCTAATCCCAAAGCTGAGAATTGAGGACTTACGTATTTGGGATTTTCTCTCAATTGGTTTATTGGTGTTGAATATATTGGAATTGAATTTATGAACTTGGGCAAAAATTACCACACCACTCTCGTCGTCAGGACCTCCCTGACACACGGTGTGAGTTTGAAGAAGATCTGAGGAGGATACTTTTTTTCACCCAAAAAAACACTAAGGGGTACCTGTTTGTGTTTTTTTAGACTAAATTTTTGACCGTCTCAGATTTCTTCCAAACTCACGATGTTGATTAAGCAGGTCCTGACTTACACAGGGGTGTGATTATTTTCAGCCTATCTAATCCTAAAGCTGAGAATTGAGGACTTACGTAACTGGGATTTTCTCTCAATTGGTTTATTGGTGTTGAATATATTGGAATTAAATTTATGAACTTGTTATACGTCCAATAAAGCAAAATACAGATGCGGTATATTGGACTGACTAGGCTTTTCTTATCTCACCCTTCTACTCATGGGTTTACCTAGCTTCACTGGAAGTAGGAATTCCATCATGAAATTTACAGTTATACATTTTATGCAGCACAACATGTCCCTATATCTCAGCTTTGGGATGTGGTAGGGCAAAAATTACCGCACCACTCTCGTCGTCAGGACCTCCTTGACACACGGTGTGAGTTTGAAGAAGATCTGAGGAGGATACTTTTTTTCACCCAAAAAAACACTAAGGGGTACCCCTTTGTGTTTTTTTTTTTTGACTAAAATTTTGACCGTCTCAGATGTCTTCCAAACTCACGATGTTGATTAAGCAGGTCCTGACTTACACAGGGGTGTGATTATTTTCAGCCTATCTCATCCCAAAGCTGAGATATGAGGACTTACGTAACTGGGATTTTCTCTCAATTGGTTTATTGGTGTTGAATATATTGGAATTGAATTTATGAACTTGGGCAAAAATTACCACACCACTCTCTTCGTCAGGACCTCCCTGACACATGGTTTGAGTTTGAAGAAGATCTGAGGAGGATACTTTTTTTCACCCAAAAAAACACTAAAGGGTACCCTTTTGCGTTTTTTTTTAGACTAAATTTTTGACCGTCTCAGATTTCTTCCAAACTCACGATGTTGATTAAGCAGGTCCTGACTTACACAGGGGTGTGATTATTTTCAGCCTATCTAATCCCAAAGCTGAGAAATGAGGACTTACGTAACTGGGATTTTCTCTCAATTGGTTTATTGGTGTTGAATATATTGGAATTGAATTTATGAACTTGGGCAAAAATTACCACACCACTCTCGTCGTCAGGACCTCCCTGACACACGGTGTGAGTTTGAAGAAGATCTGAGGAGGATACTTTTCTTCACCCAAAAAAACACTAAGGGGTACCTGTTTGTGTTTTTTTAGACTAAATTTTTGACCGTCTCAGATTTCTTCCAAACTCACGATGTTGATTAAGCAGGTCCTGACTTACACAGGGGTGTGATTATTTTCAGCCTATGAAATCCTAAAGCTGAGAATTGAGGACTTGCGTAACTGGGATTTTCTCTCAATTGGTTTATTGGTGTTGAATATATTGGAATTAAATTTATGAACTTGTTATACGTCCAATAAAGCAAAATACAGATGCAGTGTAGAGTATATTGGACTGACTAGGCTTTTCTTATCTCACCCTTCTACTCATGGGTTTACCTAGCTTCACTGGAAGTAGGAATCCCATCATGAAATTTACAGTTATACATTTTATGCAGCACAACATGTCCCTATATCTCAGCTTTGGGATGTGGTAGGGCAAAAATTACCGCACCACTCTCGTCGTCAGGACCTCCTTGACACACGGTGTGAGTTTGAAGAAGATCTGAGGAGGATACTTTTTTTCACCCAAAAAAACACAAAGGGGTACCCCTTTGTGTTTTTTTAGACTAAATTTTTGACCGTCTCAGATTTCTTCCAAACTCACGATGTTGATTAAGCAGGTCCTGACTTACACAGGGGTGTGATTATTTTCAGCCTATCTAATCCTAAAGCTGAGAATTGAGGACTTACGTAACTGGGATTTTCTCTCAATTGGTTTATTGGTGTTGAATATATTGGAATTAAATTTATGAACTTGTTATACGTCCAATAAAGCAAAATACAGATGCGGTATATTGGACTGACTAGGCTTTTCTTATCTCACCCTTCTACTCATGGGTTTACCTAGCTTCACTGGAAGTAGGAATCCCATCATGAAATTTACAGTTATACATTTTATGCAGCACAACATGTCCCTATATCTCAGCTTTGGGATGTGGTAGGGCAAAAATTACCACACCACTCTCGTCGTCAGGACCTCCCTGACACACGGTGTGAGTTTGAAGAAGATCTGAGGAGGTCACTTTTTTTCACCCAAAAAAACACAAAGGGGTACCCCTTTGTGTTTTTTTAGACTAAATTTTTGACCGTCTCAGATTTCTTCCAAACTCACGATGTTGATTAAGCAGGTCCTGACTTACACAGGGGTGTGATTATTTTCAGCCTATCTAATCCCAAAGCTGAGAAATGAGGACTTACGTAACTGGGATTTTCTCTCAATTGGTTTATTGGTGTTGAATATATTGGAATTGAATTTATGAACTTGGGCAAAAATTACCACACCACTCTCGTCGTCAGGACCTCCCTGACACACGGTGTGAGTTTGAAGAAGATCTGAGGAGGATACTTTTCTTCACCCAAAAAAACACTAAGGGGTACCTGTTTGTGTTTTTTTAGACTAAATTTTTGACCGTCTCAGATTTCTTCCAAACTCACGATGTTGATTAAGCAGGTCCTGACTTACACAGGGGTGTGATTATTTTCAGCCTATGAAATCCTAAAGCTGAGAATTGAGGACTTACGTAACTGGGATTTTCTCTCAATTGGTTTATTGGTGTTGAATATATTGGAATTAAATTTATGAACTTGTTATACGTCCAATAAAGCAAAATACAGATGCGGTGTAGAGTATATTGGACTGACTAGGCTTTTCTTATCTCACCCTTCTACTCATGGGTTTACCTAGCTTCACTGGAAGTAGGAATCCCATCATGAAATTTACAGTTATACATTTTATGCAGCACAACATGTCCCTATATCTCAGCTTTGGGATGTGGTAGGGCAAAAATTACCGCACCACTCTCGTCGTCAGGACCTCCCTGACACACGGTGTGAGTTTGAAGAAGATCTGAGGAGGTCACTTTTTTTCACCCAAAAAACACAAAGGGGTACCCCTTTGTGTTTTTTTAGACTAAATTTTTGACCGTCTCAGATTTCTTCCAAACTCACGTTGTTGATTAAGCAGGTCCTGACTTACACAGGGGTGTGATTATTTTCAGCCTATCTAATCCCAAAGCTGAGAATTGAGGACTTACGTAACTGGGATTTTCTCTCAATTGGTTTATTGGTGTTGAATATATTGGAATTGAATTTATGAACTTGGGCAAAAATTACCACACCACTCTCGTCGTCAGGACCTCCCTGACACACGGTGTGAGTTTGAAGAAGATCTGAGGAGGATACTTTTTTCACCCAAAAAACACTAAGGGGTACCTGTTTGTGTTTTTTTAGACTAAATTTTTGACCGTCTCAGATTTCTTCCAAACTCACGATGTTGATTAAGCAGGTCCTGACTTACACAGGGGTGTGATTATTTTCAGCCTATCTAATCCTAAAGCTGAGAATTGAGGACTTACCTAACTGGGATTTTCTCTCAATTGGTTTATTGGTGTTGAATATATTGGAATTAAATTTATGAACTTGTTATACGTCCAATAAAGCAAAATACAGATGCGGTATATTGGACTGACTAGGCTTTTCTTATCTCACCCTTCTACTCATGGGTTTACCTAGCTTCACTGGAAGTAGGAATCCCATCATGAAATTTACAGTTATACATTTTATGCAGCACAACATGTCCCTATATCTCAGCTTTGGGATGTGGTAGGGCAAAAATTACCGCACCACTCTCGTCGTCAGGACCTCCTTGACACACGGTGTGAGTTTGAAGAAGATCTGAGGAGGATACTTTTTTTCACCCAAAAAAACACTAAGGGGTACCCCTTTGTGTTTTTTTTTTTGACTAAAATTTTGACCGTCTCAGATTTCTTCCAAACTCACGATGTTGATTAAGCAGGTCCTGACTTACACAGGGGTGTGATTATTTTCAGCCTATCTCATCCCAAAGCTGAGAATTGAGGACTTACGTAACTGGGATTTTCTCTCAATAGGTTTATTGGTGTTGAATATATTGGAATTAAATTTATGAACTTGTTATACATCCAATAAAGCAAAATACAGATGCGGTGTAGAGTATATTGGACTGACTAGGCTTTTCTTATCTCACCCTTCTACTCATGGGTTTACCTAGCTTCACTGGAAGTAGGAATCCTATCATGAAATTTACGGTTATACATTTTATGCAGCACAACATGTCCCTATATCTCAGCTTTGGGATGTGGTAGGGCAAAAATTACCACACCACTCTCGTCGTCAGGACCTCCCTGACACACGGTGTGAGTTTGAAGAAGATCTGAGGAGGTCACTTTTTTTCACCCAAAAAAACACAAAGGGGTACCTGTTTGTGTTTTTTTAGACTAAGTTTTTGACCGTCTCAGATTTCTTCCAAACTCACGATGTTGATTAAGCAGGTCCTGACTTACACAGGGGTGTGATTATTTTCAGCCTATCTAATCCCAAAGCTGAGAATTGAGGACTTACGTAACTGGGATTTTCTCTCAATTGGTTTATTGTTGTTGAATATATTGGAATTAAATTTATGAACTTGTTATACGTCCAATAAAGCAAAATACAGATGCAGTATATTGGACTGACTAGGCTTTTCTTATCTCACCCTTCTACTCATGGGTTTACCTAGCTTCACTGGAAGTAGGAATCCCATCATGAAATTTACAGTTATACATTTTATGCAGCACAACATGTCCCTATATCTCAGCTTTGGGATGTGGTAGGGCAAAATTTACCACACTACTCTCGTCGTCAGGACCTCCCTGACACACGGTGTGAGTTTGAAGAAGATCTGAGGAGATCACTTTTTTCACCCAAAAAAACACTAAGGGGTACCTGTTTATGTTTTTTTAGACTAAGTTTTTGACCGTCTCAGATTTCTTCCAAACTCACGATGTTGATTAAGCAGGTCCTGACTTACACAGGGGTGTGATTATTTTCAGCCTATCTAATCCCAAAGCTGAGAAATGAGGACTTACGTAACTGGGATTTTCTCTCAATTGGTTTATTGGTGTTGAATATATTGGAATTGAATTTATGAACTTGGGCAAAAATTACCACACCACTCTCGTCGTCAGGACCTCCCTGACACACGGTGTGAGTTTGAAGAAGATCTGAGGAGGATACTCTTCTTCACCCAAAAAAACACTAAGGGGTACCTGTTTGTGTTTTTTTAGACTAAATTTTTGACCGTCTCAGATTTCTTCCAAACTCACGATGTTGATTAAGCAGGTCCTGACTTACACAGGGGTGTGATTATTTTCAGCCTATGAAATCCTAAAGCTGAGAATTGAGGACTTACGTAACTGGGATTTTCTCTCAATTGGTTTATTGGTGTTGAATATATTGGAATTAAATTTATGAACTTGTTATACGTCCAATAAAGCAAAATACAGATGCAGTGTAGAGTATATTGGACTGACTAGGCTTTTCTTATCTCACCCTTCTACTCATGGGTTTACCTAGCTTCACTGGAAGTAGGAATCCCATCATGAAATTTACAGTTATACATTTTATGCAGCACAACATGTCCCTATATCTCAGCTTTGGGATGTGGTAGGGCAAAAATTACCGCACCACTCTCGTCGTCAGGACCTCCTTGACACACGGTGTGAGTTTGAAGAAGATCTGAGGAGGATACTTTTTTTCACCCAAAAAAACACAAAGGGGTACCCCTTTGTGTTTTTTTAGACTAAATTTTTGACCGTCTCAGATTTCTTCCAAACTCACGATGTTGATTAAGCAGGTCCTGACTTACACAGGGGTGTGATTATTTTCAGCCTATCTAATCCTAAAGCTGAGAATTGAGGACTTACGTAACTGGGATTTTCTCTCAATTGGTTTATTGGTGTTGAATATATTGGAATTAAATTTATGAACTTGTTATACGTCCAATAAAGCAAAATACAGATGCGGTGTAGAGTATATTGGACTGACTAGGCTTTTCTTATCTCACCCTTCTACTCATGGGTTTACCTAGCTTCACTGGAAGTAGGAATCCCATCATGAAATTTACAGTTATACATTTTATGCAGCACAACATGTCCCTATATCTCAGCTTTGGGATGTGGTAGGGCAAAAATTACCGCACCACTCTCGTCGTCAGGACCTCCCTGACACACGGTGTGAGTTTGAAGAAGATCTGAGGAGGTCACTTTTTTTCACCCAAAAAACACAAAGGGGTACCCCTTTGTGTTTTTTTAGACTAAATTTTTGACCGTCTCAGATTTCTTCCAAACTCACGTTGTTGATTAAGCAGGTCCTGACTTACACAGGGGTGTGATTATTTTCAGCCTATCTAATCCCAAAGCTGAGAATTGAGGACTTACGTAACTGGGATTTTCTCTCAATTGGTTTATTGGTGTTGAATATATTGGAATTGAATTTATGAACTTGGGCAAAAATTACCACACCACTCTCGTCGTCAGGACCTCCCTGACACACGGTGTGAGTTTGAAGAAGATCTGAGGAGGATACTTTTTTCACCCAAAAAACACTAAGGGGTACCTGTTTGTGTTTTTTTAGACTAAATTTTTGACCGTCTCAGATTTCTTCCAAACTCACGATGTTGATTAAGCAGGTCCTGACTTACACAGGGGTGTGATTATTTTCAGCCTATCTAATCCTAAAGCTGAGAATTGAGGACTTACGTAACTGGGATTTTCTCTCAATTGGTTTATTGGTGTTGAATATATTGGAATTAAATTTATGAACTTGTTATACGTCCAATAAAGCAAAATACAGATGCGGTATATTGGACTGACTAGGCTTTTCTTATCTCACCCTTCTACTCATGGGTTTACCTAGCTTCACTGGAAGTAGGAATCCCATCATGAAATTTACAGTTATACATTTTATGCAGCACAACATGTCCCTATATCTCAGCTTTGGGATGTGGTAGGGCAAAAATTACCGCACCACTCTCGTCGTCAGGACCTCCTTGACACACGGTGTGAGTTTGAAGAAGATCTGAGGAGGATACTTTTTTTCACCCAAAAAAACACTAAGGGGTACCCCTTTGTGTTTTTTTTTTTTGACTAAAATTTTGACCGTCTCAGATTTCTTCCAAACTCACGATGTTGATTAAGCAGGTCCTGACTTACACAGGGGTGTGATTATTTTCAGCCTATCTCATCCCAAAGCTGAGAATTGAGGACTTACGTAACTGGGATTTTCTCTCAATAGGTTTATTGGTGTTGAATATATTGGAATTAAATTTATGAACTTGTTATACATCCAATAAAGCAAAATACAGATGCGGTGTAGAGTATATTGGACTGACTAGGCTTTTCTTATCTCACCCTTCTACTCATGGGTTTACCTAGCTTCACTGGAAGTAGGAATCCTATCATGAAATTTACGGTTATACATTTTATGCAGCACAACATGTCCCTATATCTCAGCTTTGGGATGTGGTAGGGCAAAAATTACCACACCACTCTCGTCGTCAGGACCTCCCTGACACACGGTGTGAGTTTGAAGAAGATCTGAGGAGGTCACTTTTTTTCACCCAAAAAAACACAAAGGGGTACCCCTTTGTGTTTTTTAGACTAAATTTTTGACCGTCTCAGATTTCTTCCAAACTCACGATGTTGATTAAGCAGGTCCTGACTTACACAGGGGTGTGATTATTTTCAGCCTATCTAATCCCAAAGCTGAGAATTGAGGACTTACGTAACTGGGATTTTCTCTCAATTGGTTTATTGTTGTTGAATATATTGGAATTAAATTTATGAACTTGTTATACGTCCAATAAAGCAAAATACAGATGCAGTATATTGGACTGACTAGGCTTTTCTTATCTCACCCTTCTACTCATGGGTTTACCTAGCTTCACTGGAAGTAGGAATCCCATCATGAAATTTACAGTTATACATTTTATGCAGCACAACATGTCCCTATATCTCAGCTTTGGGATGTGGTAGGGCAAAATTTACCACACTACTCTCGTCGTCAGGACCTCCCTGACACACGGTGTGAGTTTGAAGAAGATCTGAGGAGATCACTTTTTTCACCCAAAAAAACACTAAGGGGTACCTGTTTGTGTTTTTTTAGACTAAGTTTTTGACCGTCTCAGATTTCTTCCAAACTCACGATGTTGATTAAGCAGGTCCTGACTTACACAGGGGTGTGATTATTTTCAGCCTATCTAATCCCAAAGCTGAGAAATGAGGACTTACGTAACTGGGATTTTCTCTCAATTGGTTTATTGGTGTTGAATATATTGGAATTGAATTTATGAACTTGGGCAAAAATTACCACACCACTCTCGTCGTCAGGACCTCCCTGACACACGGTGTGAGTTTGAAGAAGATCTGAGGAGGATACTTTTCTTCACCCAAAAAAACACTAAGGGGTACCTGTTTGTGTTTTTTTAGACTAAATTTTTGACCGTCTCAGATTTCTTCCAAACTCACGATGTTGATTAAGCAGGTCCTGACTTACACAGGGGTGTGATTATTTTCAGCCTATGAAATCCTAAAGCTGAGAATTGAGGACTTACGTAACTGGGATTTTCTCTCAATTGGTTTATTGGTGTTGAATATATTGGAATTAAATTTATGAACTTGTTATACGTCCAATAAAGCAAAATACAGATGCAGTGTAGAGTATATTGGACTGACTAGGCTTTTCTTATCTCACCCTTCTACTCATGGGTTTACCTAGCTTCACTGGAAGTAGGAATCCCATCATGAAATTTACAGTTATACATTTTATGCAGCACAACATGTCCCTATATCTCAGCTTTGGGATGTGGTAGGGCAAAAATTACCGCACCACTCTCGTCGTCAGGACCTCCTTGACACACGGTGTGAGTTTGAAGAAGATCTGAGGAGGATACTTTTTTTCACCCAAAAAAACACAAAGGGGTACCCCTTTGTGTTTTTTTAGACTAAATTTTTGACCGTCTCAGATTTGTTCCAAACTCACGATGTTGATTAAGCAGGTCCTGACTTACACAGGGGTGTGATTATTTTCAGCCTATCTAATCCTAAAGCTGAGAATTGAGGACTTACGTAACTGGGATTTTCTCTCAATTGGTTTATTGGTGTTGAATATATTGGAATTAAATTTATGAACTTGTTATACGTCCAATAAAGCAAAATACAGATGCGGTGTAGAGTATATTGGACTGACTAGGCTTTTCTTATCTCACCCTTCTACTCATGGGTTTACCTAGCTTCACTGGAAGTAGGAATCCCATCATGAAATTTACAGTTATACATTTTATGCAGCACAACATGTCCCTATATCTCAGCTTTGGGATGTGGTAGGGCAAAATTTACCACACTACTCTCGTCGTCAGGACCTCCCTGACACACGGTGTGAGTTTGAAGAAGATCTGAGGAGATCACTTTTTTTCACCCAAAAAAACACTAAGGGGTACCTGTTTGTGTTTTTTTAGACTAAGTTTTTGACCGTCTCAGATTTCTTCCAAACTCACGATGTTGATTAAGCAGGTCCTGACTTACACAGGGGTGTGATTATTTTCAGCCTATCTCATCCCAAAGCTGAGATATGAGGACTTACGTAACTGGGATTTTCTCTCAATAGGTTTATTGGTGTTGAATATATTGGAATTAAATTTATGAACTTGTTATACGTCCAATAAAGCAAAATACAGATGCAGTGTAGAGTATATTGGACTGACTAGGCTTTTCTTATCTCACCCTTCTACTCATGGGTTTACCTAGCTTCACTGGAAGTAGGAATCCCATCATGAAATTTACAGTTATACATTTTATGCAGCACAACATGTCCCTATATCTCAGCTTTGGGACGTGGTAGGGCAAGAATTACCGCACCACTCTCGTCGTCAGGACCTCCTTGACACACGGTGTGAGTTTGAAGAAGATCTGAGGAGGATACTTTTTTTCACCCAAAAAAAACACTAAGGGGTACCCCTTTGTGTTTTTTTTTTTTAGACTAAATTTTTGACCGTCTCAGATTTCTTCCAAACTCACGATGTTGATTAAGCAGGTCCTGACTTACACAGGGGTGTGATTATTTTCAGCCTATCTAATCCCAAAGCTGAGAATTGAGGACTTACGTAACTGGGATTTTCTCTCAATTGGTTTATTGGTGTTGAATATATTGGAATTGAATTTATGAACTTGGGCAAAAATTACCACACCACTCTCGTCGTCAGGACCTCCCTGACACACGGTGTGAGTTTGAAGAAGATCTGAGGAGATCACTTTTTTCACCCAAAAAAACACTAAGGGGTACCTGTTTGTGTTTTTTTAGACTAAATTTTTGACCGTCTCAGATGTCTTCCAAACTCACGATGTTGATTAAGCAGGTCCTGACTTACACAGGGGTGTGATTATTTTCAGCCTATCTCATCCCAAAGCTGAGATATGAGGACTTACGTAACTGGGATTTTCTCTCAATTGGTTTATTGGTGTTGAATATATTGGAATTGAATTTATGAACTTGGGCAAAAATTACCACACCACTCTCTTCGTCAGGACCTCCCTGACACATGGTTTGAGTTTGAAGAAGATCTGAGGAGGATACTTTTTTTCACCCAAAAAAACACTAAAGGGTACCCTTTTGCGTTTTTTTTTTTGACTAAAATTATGACCGTCTCAGATTTCTTCCAAACTCACGATGTTGATTAAGCAGGTCCTGACTTACACAGGGGTGTGATTATTTTCAGCCTATCTCATCCCAAAGCTGAGATATGAGGACTTACGTAACTGGGATTTTCTCTCAATAGGTTTATTGGTGTTGAATATATTGGAATTAAATTTATGAACTTGTTATACATCCAATAAAGCAAAATACAGATGCAGTGTAGAGTATATTGGACTGACTAGGCTTTTCTTATCTCACCCTTCTACTCATGGGTTTACCTAGCTTCATTGGAAGTAGGAATCCCATCATGAAATTTACAGTTATACATTTTATGCAGCACAACATGTCCCTATATCTCAGCTTTGGGATGTGGTAGGGCAAAAATTACCACACCACTCTCGTCGTCAGGACCTCCCTAACACACGGTGTGAGTTTGAAGAAGATCTGAGGAGGTCACTTTTTTTCACCCAAAAAAACACAAAGGGGTACCCCTTTGTGTTTTTTTAGACTAAATTTTTGACCGTCTCAGATTTCTTCCAAACTCACGATGTTGATTAAGCAGGTCCTGACTTACACAGGGGTGTGATTATTTTCAGCCTATCTAATCCCAAAGCTGAGAAATGAGGACTTACGTAACTGGGATTTTCTCTCAATTGGTTTATTGGTGTTGAATATATTGGAATTGAATTTATGAACTTGGGCAAAAATTACCACACCACTCTCGTCGTCAGGACCTCCCTGACACACGGTGTGAGTTTGAAGAAGATCTGAGGAGGATACTTTTCTTCACCCAAAAAAACACTAAGGGGTACCTGTTTGTGTTTTTTTAGACTAAATTTTTGACCGTCTCAGATTTCTTCCAAACTCACGATGTTGATTAAGCAGGTCCTGACTTACACAGGGGTGTGATTATTTTCAGCCTATCTAATCCCAAAGCTGAGAATTGAGGACTTACGTAACTGGGATTTTCTCTCAATTGGTTTATTGGTGTTGAATATATTGGAATTGAATTTATGAACTTGGGCAAAAATTACCACACCACTCTCGTCGTCAGGACCTCCCTGACACACGGTGTGAGTTTGAAGAAGATCTGAGGAGATCACTTTTTTCACCCAAAAAAACACTAAGGGGTACCTGTTTGTGTTTTTTTAGACTAAATTTTTGACCATCTCAGATTTCTTCCAAACTCACGATGTTGATTAAGCAGGTCCTGACTTACACAGGGGTGTGATTATTTTCAGCCTATCTCATCCCAAAGCTGAGATATGAGGACTTACGTAACTGGGATTTTCTCTCAATAGGTTTATTGGTGTTGAATATATTGGAATTAAATTTATGAACTTGTTATACGTCCAATAAAGCAAAATACAGATGCGGTATATTGGACTGACTAGGCTTTTCTTATCTCACCCTTCTACTCATGGGTTTACCTAGCTTCACTGGAAGTAGGAATCCCATCATGAAATTTACAGTTATACATTTTATGCAGCACAACATGTCCCTATATCTCAGCTTTGGGATGTGGTAGGGCAAAAATTACCGCACCACTCTCGTCGTCAGGACCTCCTTGACACACGGTGTGAGTTTGAAGAAGATCTGAGGAGGATACTTTTTTTCACCCAAAAAAACACTAAGGGGTACCCCTTTGTGTTTTTTTTTTTTGACTAAAATTTTGACCGTCTCAGATTTCTTCCAAACTCACGATGTTGATTAAGCAGGTCCTGACTTACACAGGGGTGTGATTATTTTCAGCCTATCTCATCCCAAAGCTGAGAATTGAGGACTTACGTAACTGGGATTTTCTCTCAATAGGTTTATTGGTGTTGAATATATTGGAATTAAATTTATGAACTTGTTATACATCCAATAAAGCAAAATACAGATGCGGTGTAGAGTATATTGGACTGACTAGGCTTTTCTTATCTCACCCTTCTACTCATGGGTTTACCTAGCTTCACTGGAAGTAGGAATCCCATCATGAAATTTACAGTTATACATTTTATGCAGCACAACATGTCCCTATATCTCAGCTTTGGGATGTGGTAGGGCAAAAATTACCGCACTACTCTCGTCGTCAGGACCTCCCTGACACACGGTGTGAGTTTGAAGAAGATCTGAGGAGGTCACTTTTTTTCACCCAAAAAAACACTAAGGGGTACCTGTTTGTGTTTTTTTAGACTAAATTTTTGACCGTCTCAGATGTCTTCCAAACTCACGATGTTGATTAAGCAGGTCCTGACTTACACAGGGGTGTGATTATTTTCAGCCTATCTCATCCCAAAGCTGAGATATGAGGACTTACGTAACTGGGATTTTCTCTCAATTGGTTTATTGGTGTTGAATATATTGGAATTGAATTTATGAACTTGGGCAAAAATTACCACACCACTCTCTTCGTCAGGACCTCCCTGACACATGGTTTGAGTTTGAAGAAGATCTGAGGAGGATACTTTTTTTCACCCAAAAAAACACTAAAGGGTACCCTTTTGCGTTTTTTTTTTTGACTAAAATTATGACCGTCTCAGATTTCTTCCAAACTCACGATGTTGATTAAGCAGGTCCTGACTTACACAGGGGTGTGATTATTTTCAGCCTATCTCATCCCAAAGCTGAGATATGAGGACTTACGTAACTGGGATTTTCTCTCAATAGGTTTATTGGTGTTGAATATATTGGAATTAAATTTATGAACTTGTTATACATCCAATAAAGCAAAATACAGATGCAGTGTAGAGTATATTGGACTGACTAGGCTTTTCTTATCTCACCCTTCTACTCATGGGTTTACCTAGCTTCATTGGAAGTAGGAATCCCATCATGAAATTTACAGTTATACATTTTATGCAGCACAACATGTCCCTATATCTCAGCTTTGGGATGTGGTAGGGCAAAAATTACCACACCACTCTCGTCGTCAGGACCTCCCTGACACACGGTGTGAGTTTGAAGAAGATCTGAGGAGGTCACTTTTTTTCACCCAAAAAAACACAAAGGGGTACCCCTTTGTGTTTTTTTAGACTAAATTTTTGACCGTCTCAGATTTCTTCCAAACTCACGATGTTGATTAAGCAGGTCCTGACTTACACAGGGGTGTGATTATTTTCAGCCTATCTAATCCCAAAGCTGAGAAATGAGGACTTACGTAACTGGGATTTTCTCTCAATTGGTTTATTGGTGTTGAATATATTGGAATTGAATTTATGAACTTGGGCAAAAATTACCACACCACTCTCGTCGTCAGGACCTCCCTGACACACGGTGTGAGTTTGAAGAAGATCTGAGGAGGATACTTTTCTTCACCCAAAAAAACACTAAGGGGTACCTGTTTGTGTTTTTTTAGACTAAATTTTTGACCGTCTCAGATTTCTTCCAAACTCACGATGTTGATTAAGCAGGTCCTGACTTACACAGGGGTGTGATTATTTTCAGCCTATCTAATCCCAAAGCTGAGAATTGAGGACTTACGTAACTGGGATTTTCTCTCAATTGGTTTATTGGTGTTGAATATATTGGAATTAAATTTATGAACTTGTTATACGTCCAATAAAGCAAAATACAGATGCAGTGTAGAGTATATTGGACTGACTAGGCTTTTCTTATCTCACCCTTCTACTCATGGGTTTACCTAGCTTCACTGGAAGTAGGAATCCCATCATGAAATTTACAGTTATACATTTTATGCAGCACAACATGTCCCTATATCTCAGCTTTGGGATGTGGTAGGGCAAAAATTACCGCACCACTCTCGTCGTCAGGACCTCCTTGACACACGGTGTGAGTTTGAAGAAGATCTGAGGAGGATACTTTTTTTCACCCAAAAAAACACAAAGGGGTACCCCTTTGTGTTTTTTTAGACTAAATTTTTGACCGTCTCAGATTTGTTCCAAACTCACGATGTTGATTAAGCAGGTCCTGACTTACACAGGGGTGTGATTATTTTCAGCCTATCTAATCCTAAAGCTGAGAATTGAGGACTTACGTAACTGGGATTTTCTCTCAATTGGTTTATTGGTGTTGAATATATTGGAATTAAATTTATGAACTTGTTATACGTCCAATAAAGCAAAATACAGATGCGGTGTAGAGTATATTGGACTGACTAGGCTTTTCTTATCTCACCCTTCTACTCATGGGTTTACCTAGCTTCACTGGAAGTAGGAATCCCATCATGAAATTTACAGTTATACATTTTATGCAGCACAACATGTCCCTATATCTCAGCTTTGGGATGTGGTAGGGCAAAATTTACCACACTACTCTCGTCGTCAGGACCTCCCTGACACACGGTGTGAGTTTGAAGAAGATCTGAGGAGATCACTTTTTTTCACCCAAAAAAACACTAAGGGGTACCTGTTTGTGTTTTTTTAGACTAAGTTTTTGACCGTCTCAGATTTCTTCCAAACTCACGATGTTGATTAAGCAGGTCCTGACTTACACAGGGGTGTGATTATTTTCAGCCTATCTCATCCCAAAGCTGAGATATGAGGACTTACGTAACTGGGATTTTCTCTCAATAGGTTTATTGGTGTTGAATATATTGGAATTAAATTTATGAACTTGTTATACGTCCAATAAAGCAAAATACAGATGCAGTGTAGAGTATATTGGACTGACTAGGCTTTTCTTATCTCACCCTTCTACTCATGGGTTTACCTAGCTTCACTGGAAGTAGGAATCCCATCATGAAATTTACAGTTATACATTTTATGCAGCACAACATGTCCCTATATCTCAGCTTTGGGACGTGGTAGGGCAAGAATTACCGCACCACTCTCGTCGTCAGGACCTCCTTGACACACGGTGTGAGTTTGAAGAAGATCTGAGGAGGATACTTTTTTTCACCCAAAAAAAACACTAAGGGGTACCCCTTTGTGTTTTTTTTTTTTAGACTAAATTTTTGACCGTCTCAGATTTCTTCCAAACTCACGATGTTGATTAAGCAGGTCCTGACTTACACAGGGGTGTGATTATTTTCAGCCTATCTAATCCCAAAGCTGAGAATTGAGGACTTACGTAACTGGGATTTTCTCTCAATTGGTTTATTGGTGTTGAATATATTGGAATTGAATTTATGAACTTGGGCAAAAATTACCACACCACTCTCGTCGTCAGGACCTCCCTGACACACGGTGTGAGTTTGAAGAAGATCTGAGGAGATCACTTTTTTCACCCAAAAAAACACTAAGGGGTACCTGTTTGTGTTTTTTTAGACTAAATTTTTGACCGTCTCAGATGTCTTCCAAACTCACGATGTTGATTAAGCAGGTCCTGACTTACACAGGGGTGTGATTATTTTCAGCCTATCTCATCCCAAAGCTGAGATATGAGGACTTACGTAACTGGGATTTTCTCTCAATTGGTTTATTGGTGTTGAATATATTGGAATTGAATTTATGAACTTGGGCAAAAATTACCACACCACTCTCTTCGTCAGGACCTCCCTGACACATGGTTTGAGTTTGAAGAAGATCTGAGGAGGATACTTTTTTTCACCCAAAAAAACACTAAAGGGTACCCTTTTGCGTTTTTTTTTTTGACTAAAATTATGACCGTCTCAGATTTCTTCCAAACTCACGATGTTGATTAAGCAGGTCCTGACTTACACAGGGGTGTGATTATTTTCAGCCTATCTCATCCCAAAGCTGAGATATGAGGACTTACGTAACTGGGATTTTCTCTCAATAGGTTTATTGGTGTTGAATATATTGGAATTAAATTTATGAACTTGTTATACATCCAATAAAGCAAAATACAGATGCAGTGTAGAGTATATTGGACTGACTAGGCTTTTCTTATCTCACCCTTCTACTCATGGGTTTACCTAGCTTCATTGGAAGTAGGAATCCCATCATGAAATTTACAGTTATACATTTTATGCAGCACAACATGTCCCTATATCTCAGCTTTGGGATGTGGTAGGGCAAAAATTACCACACCACTCTCGTCGTCAGGACCTCCCTAACACACGGTGTGAGTTTGAAGAAGATCTGAGGAGGTCACTTTTTTTCACCCAAAAAAACACAAAGGGGTACCCCTTTGTGTTTTTTTAGACTAAATTTTTGACCGTCTCAGATTTCTTCCAAACTCACGATGTTGATTAAGCAGGTCCTGACTTACACAGGGGTGTGATTATTTTCAGCCTATCTAATCCCAAAGCTGAGAAATGAGGACTTACGTAACTGGGATTTTCTCTCAATTGGTTTATTGGTGTTGAATATATTGGAATTGAATTTATGAACTTGGGCAAAAATTACCACACCACTCTCGTCGTCAGGACCTCCCTGACACACGGTGTGAGTTTGAAGAAGATCTGAGGAGGATACTTTTCTTCACCCAAAAAAACACTAAGGGGTACCTGTTTGTGTTTTTTTAGACTAAATTTTTGACCGTCTCAGATTTCTTCCAAACTCACGATGTTGATTAAGCAGGTCCTGACTTACACAGGGGTGTGATTATTTTCAGCCTATCTAATCCCAAAGCTGAGAATTGAGGACTTACGTAACTGGGATTTTCTCTCAATTGGTTTATTGGTGTTGAATATATTGGAATTGAATTTATGAACTTGGGCAAAAATTACCACACCACTCTCGTCGTCAGGACCTCCCTGACACACGGTGTGAGTTTGAAGAAGATCTGAGGAGATCACTTTTTTCACCCAAAAAAACACTAAGGGGTACCTGTTTGTGTTTTTTTAGACTAAATTTTTGACCATCTCAGATTTCTTCCAAACTCACGATGTTGATTAAGCAGGTCCTGACTTACACAGGGGTGTGATTATTTTCAGCCTATCTCATCCCAAAGCTGAGATATGAGGACTTACGTAACTGGGATTTTCTCTCAATAGGTTTATTGGTGTTGAATATATTGGAATTAAATTTATGAACTTGTTATACGTCCAATAAAGCAAAATACAGATGCGGTATATTGGACTGACTAGGCTTTTCTTATCTCACCCTTCTACTCATGGGTTTACCTAGCTTCACTGGAAGTAGGAATCCCATCATGAAATTTACAGTTATACATTTTATGCAGCACAACATGTCCCTATATCTCAGCTTTGGGATGTGGTAGGGCAAAAATTACCGCACCACTCTCGTCGTCAGGACCTCCTTGACACACGGTGTGAGTTTGAAGAAGATCTGAGGAGGATACTTTTTTTCACCCAAAAAAACACTAAGGGGTACCCCTTTGTGTTTTTTTTTTTTGACTAAAATTTTGACCGTCTCAGATTTCTTCCAAACTCACGATGTTGATTAAGCAGGTCCTGACTTACACAGGGGTGTGATTATTTTCAGCCTATCTCATCCCAAAGCTGAGAATTGAGGACTTACGTAACTGGGATTTTCTCTCAATAGGTTTATTGGTGTTGAATATATTGGAATTAAATTTATGAACTTGTTATACATCCAATAAAGCAAAATACAGATGCGGTGTAGAGTATATTGGACTGACTAGGCTTTTCTTATCTCACCCTTCTACTCATGGGTTTACCTAGCTTCACTGGAAGTAGGAATCCCATCATGAAATTTACAGTTATACATTTTATGCAGCACAACATGTCCCTATATCTCAGCTTTGGGATGTGGTAGGGCAAAAATTACCGCACTACTCTCGTCGTCAGGACCTCCCTGACACACGGTGTGAGTTTGAAGAAGATCTGAGGAGGTCACTTTTTTTCACCCAAAAAAACACTAAGGGGTACCTGTTTGTGTTTTTTTAGACTAAATTTTTGACCGTCTCAGATGTCTTCCAAACTCACGATGTTGATTAAGCAGGTCCTGACTTACACAGGGGTGTGATTATTTTCAGCCTATCTCATCCCAAAGCTGAGATATGAGGACTTACGTAACTGGGATTTTCTCTCAATTGGTTTATTGGTGTTGAATATATTGGAATTGAATTTATGAACTTGGGCAAAAATTACCACACCACTCTCTTCGTCAGGACCTCCCTGACACATGGTTTGAGTTTGAAGAAGATCTGAGGAGGATACTTTTTTTCACCCAAAAAAACACTAAAGGGTACCCTTTTGCGTTTTTTTTTTTGACTAAAATTATGACCGTCTCAGATTTCTTCCAAACTCACGATGTTGATTAAGCAGGTCCTGACTTACACAGGGGTGTGATTATTTTCAGCCTATCTCATCCCAAAGCTGAGATATGAGGACTTACGTAACTGGGATTTTCTCTCAATAGGTTTATTGGTGTTGAATATATTGGAATTAAATTTATGAACTTGTTATACATCCAATAAAGCAAAATACAGATGCAGTGTAGAGTATATTGGACTGACTAGGCTTTTCTTATCTCACCCTTCTACTCATGGGTTTACCTAGCTTCATTGGAAGTAGGAATCCCATCATGAAATTTACAGTTATACATTTTATGCAGCACAACATGTCCCTATATCTCAGCTTTGGGATGTGGTAGGGCAAAAATTACCACACCACTCTCGTCGTCAGGACCTCCCTGACACACGGTGTGAGTTTGAAGAAGATCTGAGGAGGTCACTTTTTTTCACCCAAAAAAACACAAAGGGGTACCCCTTTGTGTTTTTTTAGACTAAATTTTTGACCGTCTCAGATTTCTTCCAAACTCACGATGTTGATTAAGCAGGTCCTGACTTACACAGGGGTGTGATTATTTTCAGCCTATCTAATCCCAAAGCTGAGAAATGAGGACTTACGTAACTGGGATTTTCTCTCAATTGGTTTATTGGTGTTGAATATATTGGAATTGAATTTATGAACTTGGGCAAAAATTACCACACCACTCTCGTCGTCAGGACCTCCCTGACACACGGTGTGAGTTTGAAGAAGATCTGAGGAGGATACTTTTCTTCACCCAAAAAAACACTAAGGGGTACCTGTTTGTGTTTTTTTAGACTAAATTTTTGACCGTCTCAGATTTCTTCCAAACTCACGATGTTGATTAAGCAGGTCCTGACTTACACAGGGGTGTGATTATTTTCAGCCTATGAAATCCTAAAGCTGAGAATTGAGGACTTACGTAACTGGGATTTTCTCTCAATTGGTTTATTGGTGTTGAATATATTGGAATTAAATTTATGAACTTGTTATACGTCCAATAAAGCAAAATACAGATGCGGTGTAGAGTATATTGGACTGACTAGGCTTTTCTTATCTCACCCTTCTACTCATGGGTTTACCTAGCTTCACTGGAAGTAGGAATCCCATCATGAAATTTACAGTTATACATTTTATGCAGCACAACATGTCCCTATATCTCAGCTTTGGGATGTGGTAGGGCAAAAATTACCGCACCACTCTCGTCGTCAGGACCTCCCTGACACACGGTGTGAGTTTGAAGAAGATCTGAGGAGGTCACTTTTTTTCACCCAAAAAACACAAAGGGGTACCCCTTTGTGTTTTTTTAGACTAAATTTTTGACCGTCTCAGATTTCTTCCAAACTCACGTTGTTGATTAAGCAGGTCCTGACTTACACAGGGGTGTGATTATTTTCAGCCTATCTAATCCCAAAGCTGAGAATTGAGGACTTACGTAACTGGGATTTTCTCTCAATTGGTTTATTGGTGTTGAATATATTGGAATTGAATTTATGAACTTGGGCAAAAATTACCACACCACTCTCGTCGTCAGGACCTCCCTGACACACGGTGTGAGTTTGAAGAAGATCTGAGGAGGATACTTTTTTCACCCAAAAAACACTAAGGGGTACCTGTTTGTGTTTTTTTAGACTAAATTTTTGACCGTCTCAGATTTCTTCCAAACTCACGATGTTGATTAAGCAGGTCCTGACTTACACAGGGGTGTGATTATTTTCAGCCTATCTAATCCTAAAGCTGAGAATTGAGGACTTACGTTACTGGGATTTTCTCTCAATTGGTTTATTGGTGTTGAATATATTGGAATTAAATTTATGAACTTGTTATACGTCCAATAAAGCAAAATACAGATGCGGTATATTGGACTGACTAGGCTTTTCTTATCTCACCCTTCTACTCATGGGTTTACCTAGCTTCACTGGAAGTAGGAATCCCATCATGAAATTTACAGTTATACATTTTATGCAGCACAACATGTCCCTATATCTCAGCTTTGGGATGTGGTAGGGCAAAAATTACCGCACCACTCTCGTCGTCAGGACCTCCTTGACACACGGTGTGAGTTTGAAGAAGATCTGAGGAGGATACTTTTTTTCACCCAAAAAAACACTAAGGGGTACCCCTTTGTGTTTTTTTTTTTTGACTAAAATTTTGACCGTCTCAGATTTCTTCCAAACTCACGATGTTGATTAAGCAGGTCCTGACTTACACAGGGGTGTGATTATTTTCAGCCTATCTCATCCCAAAGCTGAGAATTGAGGACTTACGTAACTGGGATTTTCTCTCAATAGGTTTATTGGTGTTGAATATATTGGAATTAAATTTATGAACTTGTTATACATCCAATAAAGCAAAATACAGATGCGGTGTAGAGTATATTGGACTGACTAGGCTTTTCTTATCTCACCCTTCTACTCATGGGTTTACCTAGCTTCACTGGAAGTAGGAATCCTATCATGAAATTTACGGTTATACATTTTATGCAGCACAACATGTCCCTATATCTCAGCTTTGGGATGTGGTAGGGCAAAAATTACCACACCACTCTCGTCGTCAGGACCTCCCTGACACACGGTGTGAGTTTGAAGAAGATCTGAGGAGGTCACTTTTTTTCACCCAAAAAAACACAAAGGGGTACCCCTTTGTGTTTTTTAGACTAAATTTTTGACCGTCTCAGATTTCTTCCAAACTCACGATGTTGATTAAGCAGGTCCTGACTTACACAGGGGTGTGATTATTTTCAGCCTATCTAATCCCAAAGCTGAGAATTGAGGACTTACGTAACTGGGATTTTCTCTCAATTGGTTTATTGTTGTTGAATATATTGGAATTAAATTTATGAACTTGTTATACGTCCAATAAAGCAAAATACAGATGCAGTATATTGGACTGACTAGGCTTTTCTTATCTCACCCTTCTACTCATGGGTTTACCTAGCTTCACTGGAAGTAGGAATCCCATCATGAAATTTACAGTTATACATTTTATGCAGCACAACATGTCCCTATATCTCAGCTTTGGGATGTGGTAGGGCAAAATTTACCACACTACTCTCGTCGTCAGGACCTCCCTGACACACGGTGTGAGTTTGAAGAAGATCTGAGGAGATCACTTTTTTCACCCAAAAAAACACTAAGGGGTACCTGTTTGTGTTTTTTTAGACTAAGTTTTTGACCGTCTCAGATTTCTTCCAAACTCACGATGTTGATTAAGCAGGTCCTGACTTACACAGGGGTGTGATTATTTTCAGCCTATCTAATCCCAAAGCTGAGAAATGAGGACTTACGTAACTGGGATTTTCTCTCAATTGGTTTATTGGTGTTGAATATATTGGAATTGAATTTATGAACTTGGGCAAAAATTACCACACCACTCTCGTCGTCAGGACCTCCCTGACACACGGTGTGAGTTTGAAGAAGATCTGAGGAGGATACTTTTCTTCACCCAAAAAAACACTAAGGGGTACCTGTTTGTGTTTTTTTAGACTAAATTTTTGACCGTCTCAGATTTCTTCCAAACTCACGATGTTGATTAAGCAGGTCCTGACTTACACAGGGGTGTGATTATTTTCAGCCTATGAAATCCTAAAGCTGAGAATTGAGGACTTACGTAACTGGGATTTTCTCTCAATTGGTTTATTGGTGTTGAATATATTGGAATTAAATTTATGAACTTGTTATACGTCCAATAAAGCAAAATACAGATGCAGTGTAGAGTATATTGGACTGACTAGGCTTTTCTTATCTCACCCTTCTACTCATGGGTTTACCTAGCTTCAATGGAAGTAGGAATCCCATCATGAAATTTACAGTTATACATTTTATGCAGCACAACATGTCCCTATATCTCAGCTTTGGGATGTGGTAGGGCAAAAATTACCGCACCACTCTCGTCGTCAGGACCTCCTTGACACACGGTGTGAGTTTGAAGAAGATCTGAGGAGGATACTTTTTTTCACCCAAAAAAACACTAAGGGGTACCCCTTTGTGTTTTTTTAGACTAAAATTTTGACCGTCTCAGATTTCTTCCAAACTCACGATGTTGATTAAGCAGGTCCTGACTTACACAGGGGTGTGATTATTTTCAGCCTATCTCATCCCAAAGCTGAGAATTGAGGACTTACGTAACTGGGATTTTCTCTCAATAGGTTTATTGGTGTTGAATATATTGGAATTAAATTTATGAACTTGTTATACATCCAATAAAGCAAAATACAGATGCGGTGTAGAGTATATTGGACTGACTAGGCTTTTCTTATCTCACCCTTCTACTCATGGGTTTACCTAGCTTCACTGGAAGTAGGAATCCTATCATGAAATTTACGGTTATACATTTTATGCAGCACAACATGTCCCTATATCTCAGCTTTGGGATGTGGTAGGGCAAAAATTACCACACCACTCTCGTCGTCAGGACCTCCCTGACACACGGTGTGAGTTTGAAGAAGATCTGAGGAGGTCACTTTTTTTCACCCAAAAAAACACAAAGGGGTACCCCTTTGTGTTTTTTAGACTAAATTTTTGACCGTCTCAGATTTCTTCCAAACTCACGATGTTGATTAAGCAGGTCCTGACTTACACAGGGGTGTGATTATTTTCAGCCTATCTAATCCCAAAGCTGAGAATTGAGGACTTACGTAACTGGGATTTTCTCTCAATTGGTTTATTGTTGTTGAATATATTGGAATTAAATTTATGAACTTGTTATACGTCCAATAAAGCAAAATACAGATGCAGTATATTGGACTGACTAGGCTTTTCTTATCTCACCCTTCTACTCATGGGTTTACCTAGCTTCACTGGAAGTAGGAATCCCATCATGAAATTTACAGTTATACATTTTATGCAGCACAACATGTCCCTATATCTCAGCTTTGGGATGTGGTAGGGCAAAATTTACCACACTACTCTCGTCGTCAGGACCTCCCTGACACACGGTGTGAGTTTGAAGAAGATCTGAGGAGATCACTTTTTTCACCCAAAAAAACACTAAGGGGTACCTGTTTGTGTTTTTTTAGACTAAGTTTTTGACCGTCTCAGATTTCTTCCAAACTCACGATGTTGATTAAGCAGGTCCTGACTTACACAGGGGTGTGATTATTTTCAGCCTATCTCATCCCAAAGCTGAGATATGAGGACTTACGTAACTGGGATTTTCTCTCAATAGGTTTATTGGTGTTGAATATATTGGAATTAAATTTATGAACTTGTTATACGTCCAATAAAGCAAAATACAGATGCAGTGTAGAGTATATTGGACTGACTAGGCTTTTCTTATCTCACCCTTCTACTCATGGGTTTACCTAGCTTCACTGGAAGTAGGAATCCCATCATGAAATTTACAGTTATACATTTTATGCAGCACAACATGTCCCTATATCTCAGCTTTGGGACGTGGTAGGGCAAGAATTACCGCACCACTCTCGTCGTCAGGACCTCCTTGACACACGGTGTGAGTTTGAAGAAGATCTGAGGAGGATACTTTTTTTCACCCAAAAAAACACTAAGGGGTACCCCTTTGTGTTTTTTTTTTTTTAGACTAAATTTTTGACCGTCTCAGATTTCTTCCAAACTCACGATGTTGATTAAGCAGGTCCTGACTTACACAGGGGTGTGATTATTTTCAGCCTATCTAATCCCAAAGCTGAGAATTGAGGACTTACGTAACTGGGATTTTCTCTCAATTGGTTTATTGGTGTTGAATATATTGGAATTGAATTTATGAACTTGGGCAAAAATTACCACACCACTCTCGTCGTCAGGACCTCCCTGACACACGGTGTGAGTTTGAAGAAGATCTGAGGAGGATACTTTTTTCACCCAAAAAACACTAAGGGGTACCTGTTTGTGTTTTTTTAGACTAAATTTTTGACCGTCTCAGATTTCTTCCAAACTCACGATGTTGATTAAGCAGGTCCTGACTTACACAGGGGTGTGATTATTTTCAGCCTATCTCATCCCAAAGCTGAGAATTGAGGACTTACGTAACTGGGATTTTCTCTCAATAGGTTTATTGGTGTTGAATATATTGGAATTAAATTTATGAACTTGTTATACATCCAATAAAGCAAAATACAGATGCGGTGTAGAGTATATTGGACTGACTAGGCTTTTCTTATCTCACCCTTCTACTCATGGGTTTACCTAGCTTCACTGGAAGTAGGAATCCTATCATGAAATTTACGGTTATACATTTTATGCAGCACAACATGTCCCTATATCTCAGCTTTGGGATGTGGTAGGGCAAAAATTACCGCACCACTCTCGTCGTCAGGACCTCCCTGACACACGGTGTGAGTTTGAAGAAGATCTGAGGAGGTCACTTTTTTTCACCCAAAAAAACACAAAGGGGTACCCCTTTGTGTTTTTTAGACTAAATTTTTGACCGTCTCAGATTTCTTCCAAACTCACGATGTTGATTAAGCAGGTCCTGACTTACACAGGGGTGTGATTATTTTCAGCCTATCTAATCCCAAAGCTGAGAATTGAGGACTTACGTAACTGGGATTTTCTCTCAATTGGTTTATTGTTGTTGAATATATTGGAATTAAATTTATGAACTTGTTATACGTCCAATAAAGCAAAATACAGATGCAGTATATTGGACTGACTAGGCTTTTCTTATCTCACCCTTCTACTCATGGGTTTACCTAGCTTCACTGGAAGTAGGAATCCCATCATGAAATTTACAGTTATACATTTTATGCAGCACAACATGTCCCTATATCTCAGCTTTGGGATGTGGTAGGGCAAAATTTACCACACTACTCTCGTCGTCAGGACCTCCCTGACACACGGTGTGAGTTTGAAGAAGATCTGAGGAGATCACTTTTTTCACCCAAAAAAACACTAAGGGGTACCTGTTTGTGTTTTTTTAGACTAAGTTTTTGACCGTCTCAGATTTCTTCCAAACTCACGATGTTGATTAAGCAGGTCCTGACTTACACAGGGGTGTGATTATTTTCAGCCTATCTCATCCCAAAGCTGAGATATGAGGACTTACGTAACTGGGATTTTCTCTCAATAGGTTTATTGGTGTTGAATATATTGGAATTAAATTTATGAACTTGTTATACGTCCAATAAAGCAAAATACAGATGCAGTGTAGAGTATATTGGACTGACTAGGCTTTTCTTATCTCACCCTTCTACTCATGGGTTTACCTAGCTTCACTGGAAGTAGGAATCCCATCATGAAATTTACAGTTATACATTTTATGCAGCACAACATGTCCCTATATCTCAGCTTTGGGACGTGGTAGGGCAAGAATTACCGCACCACTCTCGTCGTCAGGACCTCCTTGACACACGGTGTGAGTTTGAAGAAGATCTGAGGAGGATACTTTTTTTCACCCAAAAAAACACTAAGGGGTACCCCTTTGTGTTTTTTTTTTTTAGACTAAATTTTTGACCGTCTCAGATTTCTTCCAAACTCACGATGTTGATTAAGCAGGTCCTGACTTACACAGGGGTGTGATTATTTTCAGCCTATCTAATCCCAAAGCTGAGAATTGAGGACTTACGTAACTGGGATTTTCTCTCAATTGGTTTATTGGTGTTGAATATATTGGAATTGAATTTATGAA
>NW_027101101.1:50000-64184 GCF_029633855.1 Hoplias malabaricus | reverse complement strand
TTAATTACATTAAGCAAGACCATAAATATTTTGCACAAATCACTAATATAAGCCTTTTAAAATTCTAGTCAACTGAATGGAGAAAAAACACATAGGGAAGAAATATGAGCATCTGCAATATCTTCAGACCATTCAGCTATTTATTATAATGTTTGTAACAGCTATTTAATACTAAAATTTTAATTCAATTCAAATCAAATCAAATTGTATTTATATAGCGCTTTTCACAACAAAAGTCGTCACAAAGCAGCTTTACAGAGATCAGGGTCCAAGCCTCCTATGAGCGAGCCAGGGGCAACAGTGGCAAGGGAAAACTCCCTCAGCACAAGAGGAAGAAACCTTGGAAGGAACCAAGACTCATACCTGATGCTGTGTATGGGGATAAAAGCTTGTCCCATTTAGGGGTGGGGTGGGCTTGGCTAGGTCCCAGAGGAGATTTCAGAGCACCTGTAAGTCCAAAATCGATGACCAAAGGAGATTCACGGTGAACGTAGTCTTCTAAGACCCACCCACCCTTGAAACTTCTGTCAAAACTCAAGCAAACCACGAAGCAGACTCTGGAGAGATTCCAGAAACAAAAGACCTTATCAGCAAAATCCATAAAAACAATAATGAAAGCAAAGACTGGCAAAATGCAAATGAAATAATGTCAAATAACTGCAAAGGAGTATCTTATAAAAATAAACTTGGCACAAAAAGTAAGGAAATTTGTGTTTGGTAGATAGTTTTTTTTGTTGTAACAATGCTTTTTGGCAGTTTATCTCATACCGTTGGAATGCCTGTTATTCCCCCTTTAAACGGTGCCACATTTGTAAGGAACATGCATTTGTGGGATGAGCAGTAGAGCTGAGAATGTGGGTTGCGCCTCTTTAAAAGGTAAATGTGCATCATTTAACAGGCTTTCCAACTGTATAAGATTTATTGCCCAGAAGCATTGTTACAACCAGGAAATAATCTACCAAACACAAATAACACAATTTTAAGAAATTTGTTTATTGTTTTTTGTAGAAATTTTAAACAGAATTATATTTCTTAAAAAGTTAGCTTTTTCAAAGTTTCTGTAAATACAAGGGTGTGTTTAGTGTTGAGTGATATTTTTTTTTTAGAACTGTGGTCTAAACTACCTCCATGATAAAATTTTTATAGCAAAGTTGTATAATTAGTGTTCATTGTAAGTTGAACCAGAAAATTTGCACTGAAATATTTTTAATATGTTTACTGTATCATCTTTCAATAAGAATATAATTAATAAATATAATGTGTGTGTGTGTGTATTTATTTATTTTTTTCCACATAAGATATCAACCCAGAGGTGTCTTACACGAGGGGAAAAAAATTGTTGAACTGATGGAGGATGAATGCTGATGCAGCACCACAGACACTTGTGATAATGGGCATTGCAGCAGTGGTAATGGGCAGTCTTTGAATTTACCACAGCCTTCATGAAGCATTTTAGACAGCTGAAATTCGGTGTGGCTTTTTTGAATTTGTTCTGAAAAACGTGAGTTGGTGCTGTGGACTGTGTGACAAGAAGTTTGTGCAGTCAACTAATACGTTGTGATTAGCAGCTATCGGATTCTGGAGTTTTCAAGCCCCAAAGAGCAGAGGAGCGTGCAAGTGTTCTACTTAGCTTTTAACCCACATTATGTAATGTCCGAGCTAATAGCCAGGTTGTTAAATTTTGAAATTTGAATAATTACTTACAGTCTACTTGAGGTTGAGAAGTAAAATGTTTCTATCATTGTTTGTCAATATGACAACTTTAGAATGTGATCATATACTTTGATATATGAATCACACTATATTATAGGGTAAGTGTACTTTTAAGGCCACCAAAATCAGGTTTTCAGGTATGTTTAATAGATATTCTTCTGATTTCTATTTGATATCTCTGGGGAAAAGGCAAGGTCATTTGAAAATGTATGCATTTGTTTATGTACATGTTTAGAATATTAAATGGTGATATTTTATGAAATATGTCAGAAGTGTGGTATGGACCTTATTGACAAAATAAAAATGTTGTTGATTAAGGAGGCCTTGACTTACACAGGGGTGTGATTATTTTCGTAACTGGGATTTTCTCTCAATAGAGTTAATTGTGTTGAATATAGATTCTTCTAAACTAGGTGCACTGGGATAGACACTTGACTCCCACAATACACACTCCAGCCACTGGGGGGGGTCTTACTTTTCTTGAGATCTTGAAGTGGAGCCTTTAAAGGGGAGGACCTCTGGTATTGGAGGCCAGATACCGGAGCGTCGTTTTGGATATATATAAGATGGTGGAAGTTTTGGGGCCGATTTTTCTCTAGTGCTCTGGAAACTGTTGCACCTCCAGATTACTACCTACCCTTTTGAATAATCTCTACATGCTTGGGCTGGTCGATCATGGAGTTAGCGCTTGGGTTCTTCGAGGATCTTTGGGTAAGAAGAGTGAACCCTCCCGAGTTCTCATTTCATCACAATAGCTTTCAACACCTTATTTTCATATTGTGGTACTTGCAACACATAGCCTTTAGGCTAGGGACACTAGTTACCCTTCTTTCCTTTAGACGATTTCATGGTGAAAAGGGGTTGGCTAGTGGTACGTAGCAAGTGGGGGCTTGTCCTGGGATTGATTTTGATCTAATTGTTGGCTGTGTGATTGTAACTTGATAGTTTTGTGCTCTGTTGAGATTAGCTGTTTGCTAAGGCTGTTAGCTGTTTGCTAAGGTGGGTATTGGATTGCAGAGTTGCTTGATTGTATACAGTCTAGACCTTTGGTAATTGGGTATGTTTGGTTGAGTTCTCAGGAAATCTGATTTGGTGATGTTGATTTGACTCAAAAATACCTGTTGGAAATTGTGGCCTACTTGGGGCTTCTTGAGTTGTATGTGTTCTTTCAGAAGTCCTATGAGAGGACTTGAGGTAAGGTGGCCAAAATTGTCAAGTACTTTTAGTTTTGTAGTCATACTTTGGTGGTACTTAGGGATTTTAGGCCAATAGGGGAATATAGGTTACCTCTTGGTGTTTGAATTTTAGTAGCCTTAGAGTCAGGGGTCTCTGGTCTGTCCTCATTTCGGCTGGGGGGCTTTTGGTATTTTAAAAATGTTTTCCCAAAAATGTCTCAGTTTGATCCGGAAAGTTTTATCCAAGCCCATCTGCAGACATCGGACTGGATAAAATTAAAGAAGCCTCAGTTGCTCCAGCTTGCTGAATATTATGAGATTGAGGTAGATTCAGAGTTGAATAAAATTAAGATAGTAGATCCTTGTTCAGTCCCTAGGTTTGAGTGACTCCGTCATTGAGGCAAGATTGGCTAGGGAACAAGCAGAGAGGAGTAGGCGAGAGAAGGAGAAGGATAGTTTGAGGGAGCTGGAGTTAGCTAAGATTGAGTTGGAGAAGGTTAAACTCTCGCAGATGGAGAGTCAACAACAGCGCAGACATGAGACTCGGTTTGATGTATCCAAATGTCTACATCTAATGCCAAAATTTCAGGAAGACGAGGTAGATGTGTTTTTTGATGCCTTTGAGAATATAGCCACGGAATTAGCTTGGCTGGAAAATTGTTGGACCGTTTTGGTTCAGAGTGTCCTGTAGGGGAAAGCTCGGGAGGCTTATGCAGCTTTGAATTCTGCACACTCCATGGAGTATGACACGGTACACTTTATGCAATGGCATGGCACCAAACAAACTTCCCACACCTTGAAGCAACACTGAAGAGTCATTGAAACTGGCTAATCACGAACCCCTTGTAACAACAAGGACTGAACTGCACCAGTGTCCCTGAAAATTTTAATTTTGGTTTCTGGCTCCCCAGAACCAATGGACACTGTACAGCAGGAGACAAACCCATCATACAGAGAGGGGGTTATTTCAGACTCAGGATCCACACAATTAATAGTCCTCTCTGAACCAACTACCAATGCCACAGATTTTGAAGAGTCAGTATAAGACCCACGTCTGCACTTCTGCAGAACTGGACAACCTGATTTTATATGGCCAGGTTTTCTACAATAATGGCAGATTATTTCTCCCGAGGGAGTAGAATTTACAGGTTTTTAAAGTTGAGTATGAGGTTTAGAGCCAGATGGCCCTTCCCTATGACTTTTAGTCTCTGCTGATTTAACCTCTATATTAGCCTTTCTCCAACCACTGATCTCTCTTTCACTCTCGACTCCTTATGGGTAAATTCGTAAGTATCTGCCATCATAGCAGCCTTTTTAACTTCAGTCGCCCCATGACATTAAGTAGTACATAGATGTAAGTTGCCATTTTTAAGTACTGCCAACTTATGTTACCCAAGTTAACATAATTCCACAAGAGTCCTGTTTACTTAATAGAATTTAGGAAACCGATTGCCTTAGAAAAATAAAGTAAGCACAACAAAGAATTATTATTCAGTAGTACTTTTGGTTTATTTTAATCAAATTCCATTACATCACAGAGCACATCAGCCTATCTAAATACATAAAGTTACCCAAAAATAAAATTAATTCCACATTTAAGTCAATTAAAAATATTTTTTAAAAGAAAACCTCCAGCAATCTTTATTCTTGAATGACTCAAATGGCACAGTCTGTGTAATAAACAAAAATGTACAATAATGTTTAATGCACTTAACCAAGCTAAAGTTTTGCACAATAAATTTAAGTGCTTTGACACATTATGAACAACACAAGAACATTTTGCAAGTGCAAACCATATAAATGAGAGCCTAACATCAATAAGAGGGTAAAGCTGGGTCCATCGAAACTTAGAAATCCCTTAAATTATTTTGGGCTCAGATTGCCTACTCCCAGGTTTAGCAAGTCAAATGTGTTCTCCAGTCTTTTGGGATAGTCCAAATGAAGGTTGTATAGTAGTTCAAATGTCAGGCAAATAGCTTGAGCATGGTTTTCAATGTTCTCCATAATGTTACCTTCCAGTATGATATTAATGCTAGATGGCTCAAAGTGTATGGCATTTGGACCTGGTTGCTGGCTGTCTTCAGGTATAACAGTCAATAACCCATCAGGAACCTGAATGAAATCTGTGATGGTATCTGAATCCTGCAGACAAAAGGTAAATATAATGAAAAAAATATATTATTGCAAAACCTTCATGTCTTCACTAAGTAAATTTTAATTATACAATTTGATGTAATACTTACAAAACAGACCTTGAAGTACTCCCTGCCTAATCTCCAAGATAAACCTGGAAGACAACGAAGGACAGCAGTCCACATTGCTGTAATATCCTGGATCTACAAGTTAAGAAAAAACAAACCAAAATATCTAAAAATAAACATGAGACAAATGTGTGATAAATTATAAGTTAAAACACATAGGTGTCTGTGTTCTATAATATATGTTACCATCCCATTAAAACAGGATTCATCTGCTAAAAAAAATATTATTGGGTGTTTGTGTGTTTTGTTTAACTTGTCTGTCTTTGGGCTCCCTGGTTTTAGAAAGACTATTAAAAATGAAGAAACATTACACAGCACAAAAATAACTGATTTGTCTTTAATAGTTTTCGGGAAATAGTGCAGCTCCATGGCAAATAAATGTTGGTTCTCATGTTTGGAATTAGTTGATAATGACAAGTCTACAGGAAAACTAACCAACCTTAAAGGAACACTAGCTAAGATCAGTGGAGCATCACAATGATTTTGAAGCTGTAATTAAGCTAAAAAATTAAGGTAAAAAATATTATCTAGTGTTCCATTAAGGAGGTGACTGGATCACTCTTATATAAGTAACATTCCAAATTGTAATAAAAAGATTCCTTACCTTAATTTTAACTTGGGCAACAATGTCTGCAAGTGTACTGCCAATAATTCCTTTCCTGGATTTAAAGATCTCAAGGAATCGTGGGGTGTGACGGTCCAAGGCCTCAAAAAAGTCTTGTTCAAGATCTTTACTTGCCACCCTTGTGAACTCAGCAAAAACCTTTAGGAAAAACACAGCACACATAGAGCCATAATTCGATTTGTACCACATTAACAGATTACACAAATTAAAATACATTTACTCTTGTAGAAGTAATATGTTCATGTTAATATGATTGTATGTTTTATTTTACATAAATTACATATTTGTTACCATACCTGCTGCTTTCTGAAAAGGGCTGGCCAGCGCTCCAACATGCGTTTCACTGGTGGCTGTAACCACCATGTTTCTGTATCTGTAATGTCTAAGCAGTTGCCCTTTCTTTCATACACAAATTTGCAAAATTTACATGCCCACTGCATCTGATTTAGTTGTGTTCAAGCTGCAAAAAAGAAGAACATTTTTTTTAAAAATGGATTCAAACATTGTAGATATAGTGCTCACACAAGGTAAAGTGTGTTTCATAAAATGTCAGCCCTGTGCTTACAAAAAAAAAGGCTAACCCGTGTCTTCTATATTATTTATAAAACGTGCTCTGTTAACGTCGACTTGGTATGTGTTGTAAATAATTGTTTTATCCATGTTATACGGAGCGCTGTTGGAGTATTTTTCCGGTGAACACATTCACACAAGACTTGAAGTTATGTAAGACACTTCAGACAAAAGGTTAACCCCAACAAAGTTATGCCTTAACCAGCTTTGCATTTGCCGTTACAAATATGGAGCTTTGCCTGGGTCACGGTTTTTTAAAAAAAAGTAACCTCTGCCGCTTTTGACTCACCATTGAGTTATGCTATGGCTTCAACAGAAATTTTGTGCGGGCTGCGCGATCTCTCAGGTTTTTTTTTTGCGAGCTTTGCGATCTCTCTGAGGGTTTTGTGCGTGCTGCGCGCTCTCTCTGTGTGTTTTGTGCAAACTGCGCGCTCTCGCTGAATGTTTTGTGCAAACTGCGCGCTCTCGCTGAATGTTTTGTGCGCGCTGCACGCTCTCTCAGGTTTTTTTTTTTGCGAGCTTTGCGCTCTCTCTGAGTGTTTTGTGCAAACTGCGCGATCTCTCTTTAGTTTTTTTTGTGAGCTTTGCGATCTCTCTGTGTGTTTTGTGCAAACTGCGCGCTCTCGCTGAGGGTTTTGTGCGTGCTGCGCGCTCTCGCTGAGGGTTTTGTGCATGCTGCGCGCTCTGGCTGAGGGTTTTGTGCATGCTGCGCGCTCTCGCTGAGTGTTTTGTGCAATCTGCGCGCTCTCTCTGAGTGTTTTGTGCAAACTGCGTGCTCTCTGAGTGTTTTGTGCAAACTGCGCGCTCTCTCTGAGTGTTTTGTGCGTGCTGCCCGCTCTCTCTGACTGATTTGTGCAGCTTGTACTTTCCACTTCGGACGTCAGTCGCATGCTGAGCAGAGTGAATGCACGGAAGGCAGCTGGCCCTGATGGTGTACCTGGCCGTGTGCTAAGAGCTTTGTAAATTAGTTTTTGCTAAGAGCTTTGTAAATTGTAAATTGTGCTAAGAGCTTTGCTATGGAACTTGCGGGTGTCTTCACTCACATCTTTAATGTTTCGCTTGCTCAGGCAGCTGTACCATCTATCTTTAAATCAGCCATCGTTGTGCCTGTGCCTAAGCATTCTACTGCTTCAGACTTTAATGACTTTTGACCTGTAGCACTCACCCCAATAATTTCCAAGTGCTTTAAAAGACTAATTCTTTCTCACTTGAAATCCTGCCTGCCTGCCTGCTAGGCTGGACCCACACCACTATGCTTATCGTAGCAACAGATCCACCGAGGACGCTATCTCAACAGCACTACACACTGCACTAACCCACCTCGCTTGGAAGCATAAGGAAGCATAAAGTAATCTAAATCTCCCTGGTAGGCGGCTGCGTTGACCTTGGACCTCAGAACATAAAGTGGACCCACACCAGCAGATGACATGGGACACCAAACCGCCACTGACTGTGGAAACTTTACAGGGTACCTCGAACAATGTGGATTCCGTGCCTCTCCTCTCTTCCTCCAGATTCTGGGACCTTGATTTCTATAGGAAATGGTCCTTGGTCTTCCAGGACCAAGATGGCATCGCGATCACACTGCGAGGCTCAGCGTCTTACCAGTTTTAGTGATGTTATACTTCTGTACTTAGCTATCTCCAGTTTTCTTGCACAAATAACTCTTGCGAACTACAGCTACGAGAGACAGACACTTTTGGAAATTAACATTCACTGCACAAATACCGGATTCACGCAATCTTTGACTGTCTGTCTTATTCCTCTCTTCTCCTCAAAGAATTCTTTGAGCGTCGATCTTCCTTCCTGGTGATACTTAATCATTAATTTTAAGTTTGCCATAATAATTAACATTCCCTAATCAGAAGCCCTGGATGAACAGACAAGTTCGCACTCTGCTCAAAGCCAGAGATGCTGCCTTCAGATCAGGACGCCGGGAAGCATACAGCTTGGTCAGAGCTAACCTGAGGAGAGGAATAGCTATAGCCAAGCACTGCTACAAACGCCGGTCCTGGTTCACAAAAAAAAACAAAAGCAGATGCACATAAATGGAAAAACCTAATGCGTACAAAAGAAGGGCAAAAAACAAGACTGGTGGTCTGAGATTTCTTACCATGGCATCCCTCAGCATAGAAGCGCTCAGGGTACGAGCGTCCTTTGTACCGCCCACTGGAGTTCCTGGCAATATGAAGAGACTAATAGCTATAGCCAAGCACTGCTACAAACGCCGGATTGAGGAGCACTTTACCTCCTCTGACCCTCGGCGTATGTGGCAGGGAATACACACCCTGACTGACACTGACACACCCATCTCAGTTACCTCCATCGTGTATATTTGTAATATTGTACTATAGTGAGAAAGGTTTATTCTATTTTATTTCACTCAGCATGTAGCCAGATAGGCTATTTACTTTGGTGCAGTTTATTATATAAAGTTTATGCACTTTATTAACAAGTTTTCCAGTGTCTGCAGTCATCTTTCTCTAAAACTCACACAAAGACATTATTTGAACTATAATTCCAAAACACCTCAAGTCTGCCTCCTTTGTACTAATTTTGGATTGTTTTCTCACTGATGATTTGTCAAAATAGCTAAAGTTCAGATTTTAAGTAAATTTGCCTTTTGAAAAACTGCCTCCTTTGTACTAATGTAGGATTGTTTTCACAGTGCAAAAAGTGGCATATTGATTAGTCAAAATAGCTCTGATATGTTGTAACCTTATTTTAAGTAGTTTTTGTCTTTTGAAAAACTGCCAATAGGTAAAGATATTTTTACATAAATTTATACAAAAAACAACCCTCAGCTACTTGTAAAAAGGACATTTTTACTTAAACATTTAAAAACCCAAGTAAAAGAATATTATCAGGACATTTTTTCTTGTTTTAAGTCAAAATATCTCACCCCATTGGCAAAGTGTTTTTCTTGACAAGTAAATATGACTCAAATTAAACTTAAATACTATTTTTGAGCAATTTTTACTTAACTGATTTTTTTATTTATATTTCTCAAGGTTTTTGTAGGTTTCACATCAAATAATACTGCATTAGATCAACAAATATAAACTAAAAAGCTTAAATAATTCTTTATTGTGTGTATTCTAAATAAACAAGTATTATTTCATTATATTTTTGAAAGATTATAATAATAATTATCAGCAGCTGAGAAAACTGCCAAAGTACCAAAATATTTTTTATTTGTTGAGACTGTTGCCCTAAACTAAACTCCTGAAAGTCTGTGCCTGCTGTGACTCTCAGAGCTTTGTCAGTCAACACAGTTCACACTATCACCCATCCCCCCGTTTTAGCACCTAGTAGTGGCTTAATGTACATAACAAAAGGTGGCCTAATGGGTTGCAAATTACCCCAGCACTGCCATTTGGCAGCCTCTGGTAGAAAAAGGGGGTATATGAAAATCCTGATAGTTCTAGTGTTGACATTCTGACTGGTGTTCGCTCAGAAGCTTTTAAATTTTTCGCTTCCACCTTAAGTAATGCAGCAGTAACATTAGCTAACTTGAAAATTTGAAAGTAAGGCGTTCGGACAAGAGTTTCAGAAGGACAGGCTGGCTCACTGTGGTTACGTGTTTGTCGGTTTACTGGCATTATAAATATATCAAAGATAGTTGGAAACTTTGTGAAAGGACGTTTGTGTTGCCTTATCAAAGTAGCCAACACTTTAAAAATGTTAATGTCTATGGATGTTGGGCATGTTAAAAGTATTAAAAACATTACAAAACACTTCAACGAATGATAAATATATACGCCTGTAATGGAATATATTGGAATCGGGACGTTCCGGGAGCCACCTGGTGGATTGATGCAAAAGTGCGGGTAAAAGGCCCAAACTTTGAGGATTTTTAGCTCTCACCACGTGTGCCCAGGACCCGACCCCGGGCTCTGCAAAGTAAATCGTCTAGGGGGCGCCGCGCGCTAGGCCGATAAGGTCCACCAAGCGGCGTATCATATATGTGGATTGGGATGGTGTGGTACTACGAAGAGGTAAGCAACTGCTATTTTGTCCACTAAATGGCTTTTCGGAACTAAGACCCCACCACCACCTGTTAGGTCTAAATGGAATTGTGGACCCATTTGTGGCCACATACTTATATATGTTAAGATAGGATAAATCTCCTTCAAAATTATATTGAACAAAAAAATCTGAATTAAAAAAGGGCTTTTTTCAGCAGTAAATTCAGTGGTGGTTGAAGTGAGGGGTATATATATATATATGTGTGTGTGCGCTTTTAAACGTATTTATGTTTATATAAATATTATGTTTGTATAATGTTTATACAAAATCTCATAAACATTGTTCAGAACATTAAACACTGGAATTGTTTCCGTTATTTGGTAAGTTAAGGCTTTATGTTGTTTCAGCAATAACGCCATACACCAGTAGGTGGCAGTAAAGCATCATGATTCACGAAATACACAAACTTAACGTGTTAACACGTTCATAACGCGTCAATACCTTAACGTGTTAACACGAAATTATACGCTACGTGTCAACACGGAGAATCCAACACGTTTAGAGCATAATTTAAAACAAATGAAAAAAAAACAGAGGAATTCAAGTTTATAAAGTGTATTATAAAAACAATAAGCTTGTAGCCTACTTAGTGTATACTCAAATACCTACATGCAAAATTGAGCCATGCTTTGGTACTGCGTTCTTATAATGTTTTTTGTGAATTGACTACACTCGGCTCAGAGTCACAGTCAGAAAACAGCGTTGGCCCACAGCAGGCTCAGTGTCACTTTTCTGAGTGTTCTTCGTCAGTAGTCATGGGGGTCCAGGTGTAAGGAATGTCGTTGGTCTCTAAGCGTATTGGATTTGACCATGTTTTTTATGAGATTTTGTATTAACATTACACATATATAAATACGTTTAAAAGCACACACACACACACACACACATATATATATATATATAAACCCCTCACTTCAACCACCACTGAACTGCTGAAAAAGCCCTTTTTTAATTCAGAATTTTTTGTTCAATTTCATTTTGAAGGAGATTTATCCTCTCTTAATTTATATATAGAAGTAGATACACATAATTAAATAAAACATGAGTAACTTAATGTATCGTTAAACATACAATACGTTTACAGAAAGAGGAGGATCTGGAAAGTTAATTTCACCATGGGTTTGTATTGACACTGTATTGTTTAGCAGTATGCTATTAAAAGAATGCACATAATTTATCAATGTCAAATCTCAGTATGTGTCACACACATAGTGTGAGAGAATAGTGATGTTTGTTTGATATACAATTATGAAAAGCTTTAGAGCATGTTATGAATGAAGTTATATAATAATATGCATGTTTACAAATTTTAAGGTACTAAACACCAGAGGTTTTTTATTGTGAAAAATTAACTTCCAGTTGCTATGGGGATCAGCTTACTAATATTGCTGTCTTCACACTGCTCACGTAGGGCTCAACGTAGCCATAGGTCAGTGCTTCGCTCACTATGTTATGAATAATTCAGATGAAACGTAGGGACTACGTTCACAAAGGATTTATGTTTCGTGTCAGCTACAGTGTGTGATGTAAATCCTATCATGAATATGTAAGTAGGCCCGTATGGATTAGTTAAATGCTGTTTTAACTACAGTAACTGAAAAATATCACTGGTGAACGAGACAAAATACATATTCAATTATAACTGATATCACAACAAAAATATAGAATTAGAAACAGTACATAAAAACCCAAACAAAGTGTAGTGTAGCGAAACTGGTGGACTCTCTCTTTGTCTGTGTGTAGATGGATATAATCTCGGTGTGGGGACTAAAACTTGTTTACAGACTCACATTTTTAGTTATACAAATACACGCATTTTTGTGTGTGTACGATTGTTTACATGTGTAAGGAAGAGACGTTATAAAAAATAACTAAATACTCTATAAAGGACTTAAATCCAGGATAATAAGTCTGAATTAATGAAGACATGGCCCCTGTGCATAACTCGTGCGGGAGTTTAAATATCATTTGATTAGAATACAACACTTTTCATGTGTTTAATGAATATATTTTTTGTTAAATATTGGTTTTAATCATAACATAAATGTGTCGCTTTGTCAGTTAGCAAAGTTACATCAGCCAGTAATGTTAAGCTACAGCCCGGTCTCACACCTACTCGTGATATAGTAATCTGCAATTCGTGACATATCGCATATTTTCAGCATGAATTGCAGTCTCCTATATATGTGACTATATCACAAGTAGGTGTGAGACCAGGTTGTAAGCTATCACTACCTCGGGATGTAAAGGTCTTCCATGTGTCTTAGCAAATTACAAATAATTAAAATAAATGTTTTACAGTTACTGAAAGACATCTACGAAGAAATGTACTGCTTAAATATAATATATAACACTTGTGTCAAATATATTGCAATTGGGATGGTTAAAGTAAAGACTTATACATTTTGGGAAAACATTTTATATAGTTAAAAAAAATACATGTTTCCATACAGCCCAAGTCCCTCTGATCCTTTTTCTGTAATTAGAAGTGTAAAATTCTACTGTCAAAAACCCATATATTTTTTTGACTGGAATATATTGGAAGTTGGATTATCAGATCTTGGCTTAGGAGTGAAATATCTTCAAAGTAAGACCAGTTTCGTCTAAGTCTGAGTGTCATCAATTCAGGGTGTGAGTTTGGAGATGATTGGAGGACATAAATTTTTTCACTTAAAAACAACTCATAGAGGGACCCCTTTTAGTTTTTTTGAGTGAAAATATTTATTCTCTCCAATCTTCTCCAAACTCACACGCTGAGTAAGATAGACCCAGACAAAGATAGACCCGTTTGTAAAAACCTCTTATGTTGTTCTGAAGCTGAGATCTGATAATCCTACTTCCAATATATTCAAGTCAAAAAAAATATATGGATTTTGGACAGTAGAATTTTACAACTCCAAAGACAGATATGAGATCAGGGAGTCATGGGATATATGGCTAAATGTATTTTTAGACATTACAATTATGTTTTCCTAAAACGTGCTCTGATGACAATATGTAGTGATGGGACACCATCCCACTTTGAACATATTTGACACAATATATATGGTAATTGAACAAGCATCCCACTTACAATATATTTGAAGCCATAAGGATGTATGGTAATTGGACAACCATCTCATTTCCAATATATTTGACACCATCAGGATATAGGGGAATTGGACAACTATCCCACTTCCAATATATTTGACACCATCAGGATGTATGGGAATTGGACAACCATCCCACTTCCAATATATTTGACACCATCAGAATATATTGCAATTGGACAACCATCCCACTTCCAATATATTAGACACCATCAGGATAACCATCCCACTTCCAATATATTTGACACCATCAGAATATATTGCAATTGGACAACCATCCCACTTCCAATATATTAGACACCATCAGGACAACCATCCCACTTCCAATATATTTGACACCATCAGAATATATTGCAATTGGACAACCATCCCTCTTCCAATATATTTGACACCATCAGGATGTATGGGAATTGGACAACCATCCCACTTCCAATATATTTGACACCATCAGAATATATTGCAATTGGACAACCATCCCACTTCCAATATATTAGACACCATCAGGACAACCATCCCACTTCCAATATATTTGACACCATCAGAATATATTGCAATTGGACAACCATCCCTCTTCCAATATATTTGACACCATCAGAATATATTGCAATTGGACAACCATCCCACTTCCAATATATTAGACACCATCAGGACAACCATCCCACTTCCAATATATTTGACACCATCAGAATATATTGCCATTGGACAACCATCCCTCTTCCAAT
>NW_027101101.1:27500-40000 GCF_029633855.1 Hoplias malabaricus | reverse complement strand
CGTCGGTTGTCATCGTTCAGACACCTTCATTTCGTACTGCCCTCTGAAATCCTGACGGCCCCGCACTGGAAACGCCCATGCCCACGTTGTGCTCGGCCCGCCCGAAATAACCTCCTATGCAGAAGGGGTGCGACATGCCTGGGATCCTCTCTGACGTTGACGAGGGTCCAAGATTTCTTAACATGACATTCCTTAGCATAGAGGCGCTTGTACAAGTGTCCTTGTACCGCCCACTGGAGTTCCTGGCAATACGAAGAGGACGGAGATAAAAGGGAGATGACGAGGCACCAATAAGGGAATGTTTGGGTTGATGGAACGAGACATGATCTAATAATGGTGTACGTGACTGGGGTCCTATATATGGCTTGGATTTGTTCAATAAATTCAAGAGATAAGAGAGAATCTTTGACTGTCTGTCTTATTCCTCTCTTCTCCTCAAAGAATTCTTTGAGCGTCGATCTTTCTTCCTGGTGATACTTAATCATTAATTTTAAGTTTGCCATAATAATTAACATTCCCTAATCAGAAGCCCTGGATGAACAGAGAGGTTCGCACTCTGCTCAAAGCCAGAGATGCTGCCTTCAGATCAGGATGCAGGGAAGCATACAGCTTGGTCAGAGCTAACCTGAGGAGAGGAATAGCTATAGCCAAGCACTGCTACAAACGCCGGTCCTGATTCACAAAAAAAACAAAAGCAGATGCACATAAATGGAAAAACCTAATGCGTACAAAAGAAGGGCAAAAAACAAGACTGGTGGTCTGAGATTTCTTACCATGGCATCCCTCAGCATAGAAGCGCTCAGGGTACGAGCGTCCTTTGTACCGCCCACTGGAGTTCCTGGCAATATGAAGAGACTAATAGCTATAGCCAAGCACTGCTACAAATGCCGGATTGAGGAGCACTTTACCTCCTCTGACCCTCGGTGTACGTGGCAGGGAATACACGCCCTGACTGACTATAAACCAACTAGCTTTGTTCCATTTACCAACAGTGCTTCACTCCCTGATAAGCTGAACAACTTTTACGCTCGTTTCGACCAGATGATAATGATATCTTCAATAAACGATCCTCCACCGATGACAACCCACTTGTACTTTCCACTTCGGACGTCAGTCGCATGCTGAGTAGAGTGAATGCACGGAAGGCAGCTGGCCCTGATGGTGTACCTGGCCGTGTGCTGAGTGCTTGTGCTGTGGAACTTGCGGGTGTCTTCGCTCTCAACAGAACTACACACTGCATAACCCACCTCAATAATTTCCAAGTGCTTTAAAAGACTAGTTCTTTCTCACTTGAAATCCTGCCTGCCTGCTACGCTGGACCCACACCAGTTTGCTTATCGTTGCAACAGATCCACCGAGGACGCTATCTCAACAGCACTACACACTGCACTAACCCACCTCGCTTGGAAGCATAAGGAAGCATAAAGTAATCTAAATCTCCCTGGTAGGCGGCTGCGTCGACCTTGGACCTCAGAAAATAAAGTGGACCCACACCAGCAGATGACATGGGACACCAAACCGCCACTGACTGTGGAAACTTTACAGGGTAGCTCGAACAATGTGGATTCCGTGCCTCTCCTCTCTTCCTCCAGATTCTGGGACCTTGATTTCTATAGGAAATGGTCCTTGGTCTTCCAGGACCAAGATGGCATCGCGATCACACTGCGAGGCTCAGCGTCTTACCGGTTTTAGTGATGTTATACTTCTGTACTTAGCTATCTCCAGTTTTCTTGCGCAAATAACTCTTGCGAACTACAGTTACGACAGACAGACACTTTTGGAAATTAACATTCACTGCACAAACACCGGATTCAGCATCGGTTGGACTTTAACCAGCTTCAAAACAACACCCCTCCCCCATCTTGGACTTTCCGATCATCTTTCTTTGTTCCTGCTTCCCAAATACACTCCAGTCATGCAGAGGATTAAGCCTTCAACCAGAACTGTAAAGTTCTGGATGGATGGGGCTGACTCCTTCCTTCAGCAACAGTTCCAGCACACCGACTGGAGTGAGTATGCTGCCCGAGCCTGCACAGGCTCACACATCCACTTGGACACCTACACTAACTCTGTCCTGAAATGCATCAACAAGCGCTCAGGGTACAAGCGTCCTCTGTACCGCCCACTGGAGTCCCTGGCAATATGAAGAGACTAATAGCTATAGCCAAGCACTGCTACAAACGACGGATTGAGGAGCACTTTACCTCCTCTGACCCTCGGCGTATGTGGCAGGGAATACACACCCTGACTGACTATAAACCAACTAGCTTTGTTCCATCTACCAACAGTGCTTCACTCCCTGATGAGCTGAACAACTTCTACGCTCGTTTCGACCAGATGATATTGATATCTTCAATAAACGATCCTCCACCGACGACAACCCACTTGTACTTTCCAATTCGGACGTCAGTCACATGCTGAGCAGAGTGAATGCACAGAAGGCAGCTTGCCCTGATGGTGTACCTGGCCGTGTGCTAAGAGCTTGTGCTGTGGAACTTGCGGGTGTCTTCGCTCACATCTTTAATGTTTCGCTTGCCCAGGCAGCTGTACCATCTATCTTTAAGTCAGCCATTATTGTGCCTGTGCCTAAGCATTCTACTGCTTCAGACTTTAATGACTTTCGACCTGTAGCACTCACCCCAATAATTTCCAAGTGCTTTAAAAGACTAGTTCTTTCTCACTTGAAATCCTGCCTGCCTGCTACGCTGGACCCACACCAGTTTGCTTATCGTTGCAACAGATCCACCGAGGACGCTATCTCAACAGCACTACACACTGCACTAACCCACCTCGCTTGGAAGCATAAAGTAATCTAAATCTCCCTGGTAGGCGGCTGCGTTGACCTTGGACCTCAGAAAATACAGTGGACCCACACCAGCAGATGACATGGGACCCCAAACCGCCACTGACTGTGGAAACTTTACAGGGTACCTCGAGCAATGTGGATTCCGTGCCTCTCCTCTCTTCCTCCAGATTCTGGGACCTTGATTTCTATAGGAAATGGTCCTTGGTCTCCCAGGACCAAGATGGCATCGCGATCACACTGCGAGGCTCAGCGTCTTACCAGTTTTAGTGATGTTATACTTCTGTACTTAGCTATCTCCAGTTTTCTTGCGCAAATAACTCTTGCGAACTACAGCTACAAGAGACAGACTCTTTTGGAAATTAACATTCACTGCACAAACACCGGATTCACGCAATCTTTGACTGTCTGTCTTATTCCTCTCTTCTCCTCAAAGAATTCTTTGAGCGTCAATCTTCCTTCCTGGTGATACTTAATCACTAATTTTAAGTTTGCCATAATAATTAACATTCCCTAATCAGAAGCCCTGGATGAACAGAGAGGTTCGCACTCTGCTCAAAGCCAGAGATGCTGCCTTCAGATCAGGACGCCGGGAAGCATACAGCTTGGTCAGAGCTAACCTGAGGAGAGGAATAGCTATAGCCAAGCACTGCTACAAACGCCGGTCCTGATTCACAAAAAAAACAAAAGCAGATGCACATAAATGGAAAAACCTAATGCGTACAAAAGAAGGGCAAAAAACAAGACTGGTGGTCTGAGATTTCTTACCATGGCATCCCTCAGCATAGAAGCGCTCAGGGTACGAGCGTCCTTTGTACCGCCCACTGGAGTTCCTGGCAATATGAAGAGACTAATAGCTATATCCAAGCACTGCTACAAACGCCGGATTGAGGAGCACTTTACCTCCTCTGACCCTCGGCGTATGTGGTAGGGAATACACACCCTGACTGACTATAAACCAACTAGCTTTGTTCCATGTACCAACAGTGCTTCACTCCCTGATGAGCTGAACAACTTTTACACTCGTTTCGACCAGATGATATTGATATCTTCAATAAACGATCCTCCACCGACGACAACCCACTTGTACTTTCCACTTCGGACGTCAGTCGCATGCTGAGCAGAGTGAATGCACGGAAGGCAGCTGGCCCTGATGGTGTACCTGGCCGTGTGCTAAGAGCTTGTGCTGTGGAACTTGCGGGTGTCTTCGCTCTCAACAGCACTACACACTGCACTAACCCACCCCGCTTGGAAGCATAAGGAAGCATAAAGTAATCTAAATCTCCCTGGTAGGCGGCTGCGTTGACCTTGGACCTCAGAAAATACAGTGGACCCACACCAGCAGATGACATGGGACCCCAAACCGCCACTTACTGTGGAAACTTTACAGGGTACCTCGAGCAATGTGGATTCCGTGCCTCTCCTCTCTTCCTCCAGATTCTGGGACCTTGATATCCATAGGAAATGGTCCTTGGTCTCCCAGGACCAAGATGGCGTCACGATCACACTGCGAGGCTCAGCGTCTTACCGGTTTTAGTGATGTTATACTTCTGTACTTAGCTATCTCCAGTTTTCTTGCGCAAATAACTCTTGCGAACTACAGTTACGACAGACAGACACTTTTGGAAATTAACATTCACTGCACAAACACCGGATTCAGCATTGGTTCGACTTTAACCAGCTTCAAAACAACACCCCACCCCCATCTTGGACTTTCCGATCATCTTTCTTTGTTCCTGCTTCCCAAATACACTCCAGTCATGCAGAGGATTAAGCCTTCAACCAGAACTGTAAAGTTCTGGATGGATGGGGCTGACTCCTTCCTTCAGCAACAGTTCCAGCACACCGACTGGAGTGAGTATGCTGCCCGAGCCTCCACAGGCTCACACATCCACTTGGACACCTACACTAACTCTGTCCTGAAACACATCAACAACTGTGTGGACTGACTTTGACTGTCTGTCTTATTCCTCTCTTCTCCTCAAAGAATTCTTTGAGCATCGATCTTTCTTCCTGGTGATACTTAATCATTAAATTTAAGTTTGCCATAACAATTAACATTCCCTATTCAAATGCCCTGGATAAACAGAGAGGTTCGCACATTGCTCAAAGCCAGAGATGCTGCCTTCAGATCAGGACGCCGGGAAGCATACAGCTTGGCCAGAGCTAACCTGAGGAGAGGAATAGCTATAGCCAAGCACTGCTACAAACGCCGGTCCTGATTTACAGAAAAAAGAAAAGCAGATGCACATAAATGGAGAAACCTAATGCATACAAAAGAAGGGCAAAAAACAAGACTGGTGGTCCGAGATTTCTTGGCATGGCATCCCTCAGCATAGAAGCGCTCAGGGTACAAGCGTCCTTTGTACCGCCCACTGGAGTTCCTGGCAATATGAAGAGACTAACAGCTATAGCCAAGCACTGCTACAAACTCTGGATTGAGGAGCACTTTACCTCCTCTGACCCTCGGCGTATGTGGCAGGGAATACACACCCTGACTGACACTGACACACCCATCTCAGTTACCTCAGTTACCTAATATTTGTAATATTGTACTATAGTGAGAAAGGTTTATTCTATTTTATTTCACTCAGCATGTAGCCAGATAGGCTATTTACTTTGGTGCAGTTTATTATATAAAGTTTATGCACTTTATTAACAAGTTTTCCAGTGTCTGCAGTCATCTTTCTCTAAAACTCACACAAAGACATTATTTGAACTATAATTCCAAAACACCTCAAGTCTGCCTCCTTTGTACTAATTTTGGATTGTTTTCTCACTGATGATTTGTCAAAATAGCTAAAGTTCAGATTTTAAGTAAATTTGCCTTTTGAAAAACTGCCTCCTTTGTACTAATGTAGGATTGTTTTCACAGTGCAAAAAGTGGCATATTGATTAGTCAAAATAGCTCTGATATGTTGTAACCTTATTTTAAGTAGTTTTTGTCTTTTGAAAAACTGCCAATAGGTAAAGATATTTTTACATAAATTTATACAAAAAACAACCCTCAGCTACTTGTAAAAAGGACATTTTTACTTAAACATTTAAAAACCCAAGTAAAAGAATATTATCAGGACATTTTTTCTTGTTTTAAGTCAAAATATCTCACCCCATTGGCAAAGTGTTTTTCTTGACAAGTAAATATGACTCAAATTAAACTTAAATACTATTTTTGAGCAATTTTTACTTAACTGAATTTTTTATTTATATTTCTCAAGGTTTTTGTAGGTTTCACATCAAATAATACTGCATTAGATCAACAAATATAAACTAAAAAGCTTAAATAATTCTTTATTGTGTGTATTCTAAATAAACAAGTATTATTTCATTATATTTTTGAAAGATTATAATAATAATTATCAGCAGCTGAGAAAACTGCCAAAGTACCAAAATATTTTTTATTTGTTGAGACTGTTGCCCTAAACTAAACTCCTGAAAGTCTGTGCCTGCTGTGACTCTCAGAGCTTTGTCAGTCAACACAGTTCACACTATCACCCATCCCCCCGTTTTAGCACCTAGTAGTGGCTTAATGTACATAACAAAATGTGGCCTAATGGGTTGCAAATTACCCCAGCACTGCCATTTGGCAGCCTCTGGTAGAAAAAGGGGGTATATGAAAATCCTGATAGTTCTAGTGTTGACATTCTGACTGGTGTTCGCTCAGAAGCTTTTAAATTTTTCGCTTCCACCTTAAGTAATGCAGCAGTAACATTAGCTAACTTGAAAATTTGAAAGTAAGGCGTTCGGACAAGAGTTTCAGAAGGGCAGGCTGGCTCACTGTGGTTACGTGTTTGTCGGTTTACTGGCATTATACATATATCAAAGATAGTTGGAAACTTTGTGAAAGGACGTTTGTGTTGCCTTATCAAAGTAGCCAACACTTTAAAAATGTTAATGTCTATGGATGTTGGGCATGTTAAAAGTATTAAAAACATTACAAAACACTTCAACGAATGATAAATATATACGCCATCCCAATCCCAATATATTTGCCTGTAATGGAATATATTGGAATCGGGACGTTCCGGGAGCCACCTGGTGGATTGATGCAAAAGTGCGGGTAAAAGGCCCAAACTTTGAGGATTTTTAGCTCTCACCACGTGTGCCCAGGACCCGACCCCGGGCTCTGCAAAGTAAATCGTCTAGGGGGCGCCGCGCGCTAGGCCGATAAGGTCCACCAAGCGGCGTATCATATATGTGGATTGGGATGGTGTGGTACTACGAAGAGGTAAGCAACTGCTATTTTGTCCACTAAATGGCTTTTCGGAACTAAGACCCCACCACCACCTGTTAGGTCTAAATGGAATTGTGGACCCATTTGTGGCCACATACTTATATATGTTAAGATAGGATAAATCTCCTTCAAAATTATATTGAACAAAAAAATCTGAATTAAAAAAGGGCTTTTTTCAGCAGTAAATTCAGTGGTGGTTGAAGTGAGGGGTATATATATCTATGTTTGTGTGCGCTTTTAAACGTATTTATGTTTATATAAATATTATGTTTGTATAATGTTTATACAAAATCTCATAAACATTGTTCAGAACATTAAACACTGGAATTGTTTCCGTTATTTGGTAAGTTAAGGCTTTATGTTGTTTCAGCAATAACGCCATACACCAGTTGGTGGCAGTAAAGCATCATGATTCACGAAATACACAAACTTAACGTGTTAACACGTTCATAACGCGTCAATACCTTAACGTGTTAACACGAAATTATACGCTACGTGTCAACACGGAGAATCCAACACGTTTAGAGCATAATTTAAAACAAATGAAAAAAAAACAGAGGAATTCAAGTTTATAAAGTGTATTGGACTGAAAACAATAAGCTTGTAGCCTACTTAGTGTATACTCAAATACCTACATGCAAAATTGAGCCATGCTTTGGTACTGCGTTCTTATAATGTTTTTTGTGAATTGACTACACTCGGCTCAGAGTCACAGTCAGAAAACAGCGTTGGCCCACAGCAGGCTCAGTGTCACTTTTCTGAGTGTTCTTCGTCAGTAGTCATGGGGGTCCAGGTGTATGGAATGTCGTTGGTCTCTAAGCGTATTGGATTTGACCATGTTTTTTATGAGATTTTGTATTAACATTATACATATATAAATACGTTTAAAAGCACACACACACACACACACACACACATATATATATATATATATATATATATATATATATATATATATATATATATATATATATATATATATAAACCCCTCACTTCAACCACCACTGAACTGCTGAAAAAGCCCTTTTTTAATTCAGAATTTTTTGTTCAATTTCATTTTGAAGGAGATTTATCCTCTCTTAATTTATATATAGAAGTAGATACACATAATTAAATAAAACATGAGTAACTTAATGTATCGTTAAACATACAATACGTTTACAGAAAGAGGAGGATCTGGAAAGTTAATTTCACCATGGGTTTGTATTGACACTGTATTGTTTAGCAGTATGCTATTAAAAGAATGCACATAATTTATCAATGTCAAATCTCAGTATGTGTCACACACATAGTGTGAGAGAATAGTGATGTTTGTTTGATATACAATTATGAAAAGCTTTAGAGCATGTTATGAATGAAGTTATATAATAATATGCATGTTTACAAATTTTAAGGTACTAAACACCAGAGGTTTTTTATTGTGAAAAATTAACTTCCAGTTGCTATGGGGATCAGCTTACTAATATTGCTGTCTTCACACTGCTCACGTAGGGCTCAACGTAGCCATAGGTCAGTGCTTCGCTCACTATGTTATGAATAATTCAGATGAAACGTAGGGACTACGTTCACAAAGGATTTATGTTTCGTGTCAGCTACAGTGTGTGATGTAAATCCAATCATGAATATGTAAGTAGGCCCGTATGGATTAGTTAAATGCTGTTTTAACTACAGTAACTGAAAAATATCACTGGTGAACGAGACAAAATACATATTCAATTATAACTGATATCACAACAAAAATATAGAATTAGAAACAGTACATAAAAACCCAAACAAAGTGTAGTGTAGCGAAACTGGTGGACTCTCTCTTTGTCTGTGTGTAGATGGATATAATCTCGGTGTGGGGACTAAAACTTGTTTACAGACTCACATTTTTAGTTATACAAATACACGCATTTTTGTGTGTGTACGATTGTTTACATGTGTAAGGAAGAGACGTTATAAAAAATAACTAAATACTCTATAAAGGACTTAAATCCAGGATAATAAGTCTGAATTAATGAAGACACGGCCCCTGTGCATAACTCGTGCGGGAGTTTAAATATCATTTGATTAGAATACAACACTTTTCATGTGTTTAATGAATATATTTTTTGTTAAATATTGGTTTTAATCATAACATAAATGTGTCGCTTTGTCAGTTAGCAAAGTTACATCAGCCAGTAATGTTAAGCTACAGCCCGGTCTCACACCTACTCGTGATATAGTAATCTGCAATTCGTGACATATCGCATATTTTCAGCATGAATTGCAGTCTCCTATATATGTGACTATATCACAAGTAGGTGTGAGACCAGGTTGTAAGCTATCACTACCTCGGGATGTAAAGGTCTTCCATGTGTCTTAGCAAATTACAAATAATTAAAATAAATGTTTTACAGTTACTGAAAGACATCTACGAAGAAATGTACTGCTTAAATATAATATATAACACTTGTGTCAAATATATTGCAATTGGGATGGTTAAAGTAAAGACTTATACATTTTGGGAAAACATTTTATATAGTTAAAAAAAATACATGTTTCCATACAGCCCAAGTCCCTCTGATCCTTTTTCTGTAATTAGAAGTGTAAAATTCTACTGTCAAAAACCCATATATGTTTTTGACTGGAATATATTGGAAGTTGGATTATCAGATCTTGGCTTAGGAGTGAAATATCTTCAAAGTAAGACCAGTTTCGTCTAAGTCTGAGTGTCATCAACTCAGGGTGTGAGTTTGGAGATGATTGGAGGACATCAATTTTTTCACTTAAAAACAACTCATAGGGGGACCCCTTTTAGTTTTTTTGAGTGAAAATATTTATTCTCTCCAATCTTCTCCAAACTCACACGCTGAGTAAGATAGACCCAGACAAAGATAGACCCGTTTGTAAAAACCTCTTATGTTGTTCTGAAGCTGAGATCTGATAATCCTACTTCCAATATATTCAAGTCAAAAAAAAATATATGGATTTTGGACAGTAGAATTTTACAACTCCAAAGACAGATATGAGATCAGGGAGTCATGGGATATATGGCTAAATGTATTTTTAGACATTACAATTATGTTTTCCTAAAACGTGCTCTGATGACAATATGTAGTGATGGGACACCATCCCACTTTGAACATATTTGACACAATATATATGGTAATTGAACAAGCATCCCACTTACAATATATTTGAAGCCATAAGGATGTATGGTAATTGGACAACCATCTCATTTCCAATATATTTGACACCATCAGGATATAGGGGAATTGGACAACTATCCCACTTACAATATATTTGACACCATCAGGATGTATGGGAATTGGACAACCATCCCACTTCCAATATATTTGACACCATCAGAATATATTGCAATTGGACAACCATCCCACTTCCAATATATTAGACACCATCAGGATAACCATCCCACTTCCAATATATTTGACACCATCAGAATATATTGCAATTGGACAACCATCCCACTTCCAATATATTAGACACCATCAGGACAACCATCCCACTTCCAATATATTTGACACCATCAGAATATATTGCAATTGGACAACCATCCCTCTTCCAATATATTTGACACCATCAGGATGTATGGGAATTGGACAACCATCCCACTTCCAATATATTTGACACCATCAGAATATATTGCAATTGGACAACCATCCCACTTCCAATATATTAGACACCATCAGGACAACCATCCCACTTCCAATATATTTGACACCATCAGAATATATTGCAATTGGACAACCATCCCTCTTCCAATATATTTGACACCATCAGAATATATTGCAATTGGACAACCATCCCACTTCCAATATATTAGACACCATCAGGACAACCATCCCACTTCCAATATATTTGACACCATCAGAATATATTGCCATTGGACAACCATCCCTCTTCCAATGTATTTGACACCATCAGAATATATTACAATTGGACAACCATCCCACTTCCAATATATTTGACACCATCAGAATATATTGCAATTGGACAACCATCCCACTTCCAATATATTTGACAGCAATTGGACAACCATCCCACTTCCAATATATTCGGAGGCCGGAAATACCCCATCCCAAACCCAATATAATATACATGTGTTGGGACATTCCATGTGCCACCTGGTGGACTGATGAAAAATTGCGGATAAAAGGCCCAAACTTTGATTATTCATATCTCTTTCCACGTGAGGAGTAGAGACTCAGCGAGGGCGCGGAACTTCGTGGCGTGTTCCCCTGAGCGCACTGGACCCGCTCTCGGGCTCGGCAAAAATCATTTAACGGGCGCCGCGCGCTAGCGCTCTGGTCCCGTCCGATGGCAATATACCATATGTGGATTGGGATGTTGAGTGGCTTTCTTAAGTTAAGGCTTTATGTTGTTTCAGCAATAACGCCATACACCAGTTGGTGGCAGTAAAGCATCATGATTCACGAAATACACAAACTTAACGTGTTAACGCGAAATTATACCCTACGTGTCAACACGGAGAATCCAACACGTTTAGAGCATAATTTAAAACAAATGAAAAAAAAAAAAAACCAGAGGAATTCAAGTTTATAAAGTGTATTGGACTAAAAACAATAAGCTTGTAGCCTACTTAGTGTATACTCAAATACCTACATGCAACATTGAGCCATGCTTTGGTACTGCGTTCTTATAATGTTTTTTGTGAATTGACTACACTCGGCTCAGAGTCACAGTCAGAAAACAGCGTTGTCCCACAGCAGGCTCAGTGTCACTTTTCTGAGTGTTCTTCGTCAGTAGTCATGGGGTAGTACTTCGCTGTCTAGCTTATATAATCCCTCTATTTTTTTGTAACCCTTATTTTGACCCAAATTTTGAATCTGCCCCTTCAGCTGTCCTAGGTGGGGAAAAGGTAATCCCCCCCAATATTGGACTTAAGTCCCCTCTCTATTTATCTTCTATGTATTTTATAACAACAATCGTATTTCTAAGATTCTCAATGATCTTTTTAATATTTGTTGATTAGAGGTGCATGGGAAGAGGAAGGCCTTAAAGATGACTTTCCATTTCTGTCCATAGGGGTGTGTTTTGTTTTTTAAATTTATTTATTTATTTTTAATGTATAGTTAAACAAATCATGTTCCTCGGCTGTGCAGCCCAGTAGTACCAGAGGTGATTAGGACATCTAATACCCCCTCTATCATACGGTAGATACAGTAGCCTGGGGTGTCTGTTGTTTCATAAAATTGTTTTTTAAGTGAGACAATACATTTTTTTGGTGGTGGTAAAGTATAATTTCTGCATGACCCAGTATTAAATTTTATATTTCTATAGTATTTTGTCTCTCTTCAAATGTAAAGTTAGATGTTGGTAAACCACAATAACCAGCTCCAAGAAAGCAATAATCATAAGTAAATGTTAATACACAGTTCATCTGTAAAAAAATTTTTTTAATAAATAAATTAAAAGTGTAAGAACCACTATAGACACTCTTGGGTATGCTCACAAAAA
>NW_027101101.1:0-20000 GCF_029633855.1 Hoplias malabaricus | reverse complement strand
TCGAACCCTGATTCCCCGTTACCCGTGGTCACCATGGTAGGCGCCTATAGTACCATCGAAAGTTGATAGGGCAGACATTCGAATGAGACGTCGCCGCCGCAGAGGGCGCGCGATCGGCCCGAGGTTATCTAGAGTCACCAAAGCGGCCGGGGGGCCCGAGCCCCCCGGATGGGTTTTGGGTCTGATAAATGCACGCATCCCCCGAGAGGTCAGCGCTCGTTTGCATGTATTAGCTCTGGAATTACCACAGTTATCCGAGTAACGTGTGGAGCGATCAAAGGAACCATAACTGATTTAATGAGCCATTCGCAGTTTCACTGTACCGACCGTGTGCACTTAGACCTGCATGGCTTAATCTTTGAGACAAGCATATGTTACTGGCAGGATCAACCAGGTAGCTGCACCGTGGGAAAAGGGGGTGAAACGTCACTCCCCGCCACGTGGGTCGGCCCTACCGAGACCCTTTTCGGGGCCCCGGGTCGGGCGCGGCCGCTCTCGGTGCGTTTGTTCGGAGCAGCACTCCTTTCGGATCTGCTGTCCCGACAGAGGAGAACCAGGAAATGTCGATTCGTGGGGCACGCTGGCAAACAGGAGTGGGGCCACGAGTTCAGATGCAGAGCCCCGGACATCGCTGTGCCTGCGGCCGCCGTTTTCGGACTGTCTCAGCGTAGGGGACTGGCCGCCTAAGTCTCCCAAAGATAGGTACGGGAAGGGTAAACAAAACCCATCCCTGGAAGCTGACCCGCAGCATGGGGTAGGATCCCTCTGCTTCTTTTTATGAAGCCTGGCAGGTGCCTACCCAAGGCGGGTCTGGTTTTCCGGTAGAGCAGCATCTCCACGTCGGTTGTCATCGTTCAGACACCTTCATTTCGTACTGCCCTCTGAAATCCTGACGGCCCCGCACTGGAAACGCCCATGCCCACGTTGTGCTCGGCCCGCCCGAAATAACCTCCTATGCAGAAGGGGTGCGACATGCCTGGGATCCTCTCTGACGTTGACGAGGGTCCAAGATTTCTTAACATGACATTCCTTAGCATAGAAGCGCTTGTACAAGTGTCCTTGTACCGCCCACTGGAGTTCCTGGCAATACGAAGAGGACGGAGATAAAAGGGAGATGACGAGGCACCAATAAGGGAATGTTTGGGTTGATGGAACGAGACATGATCTAATAATGGTGTACGTGACTGGGGTCCTATATATGGCTTGGATTTGTTCAATAAATTCAAGAGATAAGAGAGAATCTTTGACTGTCTGTCTTATTCCTCTCTTCTCCTCAAAGAATTCTTTGAGCGTCGATCTTTCTTCCTGGTGATACTTAATCATTAATTTTAAGTTTGCCATAATAATTAACATTCCCTAATCAGAAGCCCTGGATGAACAGAGAGGTTCGCACTCTGCTCAAAGCCAGAGATGCTGCCTTCAGATCAGGATGCAGGGAAGCATACAGCTTGGTCAGAGCTAACCTGAGGAGAGGAATAGCTATAGCCAAGCACTGCTACAAACGCCGGTCCTGATTCACAAAAAAAACAAAAGCAGATGCACATAAATGGAAAAACCTAATGCGTACAAAAGAAGGGCAAAAAACAAGACTGGTGGTCTGAGATTTCTTACCATGGCATCCCTCAGCATAGAAGCGCTCAGGGTACGAGCGTCCTTTGTACCGCCCACTGGAGTTCCTGGCAATATGAAGAGACTAATAGCTATAGCCAAGCACTGCTACAAACGCCGGATTGAGGAGCACTTTACCTCCTCTGACCCTCGGCGTATGTGGCAGGGAATACACGCCCTGACTGACTATAAACCAACTAGCTTTGTTCCATTTACCAACAGTGCTTCACTCCCTGATAAGCTGAACAACTTTTACGCTCGTTTCGACCAGATGATAATGATATCTTCAATAAACGATCCTCCACCGATGACAACCCACTTGTACTTTCCACTTCGGACGTCAGTCGCATGCTGAGTAGAGTGAATGCACGGAAGGCAGCTGGCCCTGATGGTGTACCTGGCCGTGTGCTGAGTGCTTGTGCTGTGGAACTTGCGGGTGTCTTCGCTCTCAACAGAACTACACACTGCATAACCCACCTCAATAATTTCCAAGTGCTTTAAAAGACTAGTTCTTTCTCACTTGAAATCCTGCCTGCCTGCTACGCTGGACCCACACCAGTTTGCTTATCGTTGCAACAGATCCACCGAGGACGCTATCTCAACAGCACTACACACTGCACTAACCCACCTCGCTTGGAAGCATAAGGAAGCATAAAGTAATCTAAATCTCCCTGGTAGGCGGCTGCGTTGACCTTGGACCTCAGAAAATAAAGTGGACCCACACCAGCAGATGACATGGGACACCAAACCGCCACTGACTGTGGAAACTTTACAGGGTAGCTCGAACAATGTGGATTCCGTGCCTCTCCTCTCTTCCTCCAGATTCTGGGACCTTGATTTCTATAGGAAATGGTCCTTGGTCTTCCAGGACCAAGATGGCATCGCGATCACACTGCGAGGCTCAGCGTCTTACCGGTTTTAGTGATGTTATACTTCTGTACTTAGCTATCTCCAGTTTTCTTGCGCAAATAACTCTTGCGAACTACAGTTACGACAGACAGACACTTTTGGAAATTAACATTCACTGCACAGACACCGGATTCAGCATCGGTTGGACTTTAACCAGCTTCAAAACAACACCCCTCCCCCATCTTGGACTTTCCGATCATCTTTCTTTGTTCCTGCTTCCCAAATACACTCCAGTCATGCAGAGGATTAAGCCTTCAACCAGAACTGTAAAGTTCTGGATGGATGGGGCTGACTCCTTCCTTCAGCAACAGTTCCAGCACACCGACTGGAGTGAGTATGCTGCCCGAGCCTGCACAGGCTCACACATCCACTTGGACACCTACACTAACTCTGTCCTGAAATGCATCAACAAGCGCTCAGGGTACAAGCGTCCTCTGTACCGCCCACTGGAGTCCCTGGCAATATGAAGAGACTAATAGCCATAGCCAAGCACTGCTACAAACGACGGATTGAGGAGCACTTTACCTCCTCTGACCCTCGGCGTATGTGGCAGGGAATACACACCCTGACTGACTATAAACCAACTAGCTTTGTTCCATCTACCAACAGTGCTTCACTCCCTGATGAGCTGAACAACTTCTACGCTCGTTTCGACCAGATGATATTGATATCTTCAATAAACGATCCTCCACCGACGACAACCCACTTGTACTTTCCAATTCGGACGTCAGTCACATGCTGAGCAGAGTGAATGATAACTTCCCCCAATAACTTCCAAGGGGTTTAAAAGACTAGTTCTTTCTCACTTGAAATCCTGCCTGCCTGCTACGCTGGACCCACACCAAATTGCTTATCGTAGCAACAGATCCACCGAGGACGCTATCTCAACAGCACTTCACACTGCACTAACCTACCTCGCTTGGAAGCATAAGGAAGCATAAAGTAATCTAAATCTCCCTGGTAGGCGGCTGCGTTGACCTTGGACCTCAGAAAATAAAGTGGACCCACACCAGCAGATGACATGGGACACCAAACTGCCACTGACTGTGGAAACTTTACAGGGTACCTCGAACAATGTGGATTCCGTGCCTCTCCTCTCTTCCTCCAGATTCTGGGACCTTGATTTCTATAGGAAATGGTCCTTGGTCTCCCAGGACCAAGATGGCATCGCGATCACACTGCGAGGCTCAGCGTCTTACCAGTTTTAGTGATGTTATACTTCTGTACTTAGCTATCTCCAGTTTTCTTGCGCAAATAACTCTTGCGAACTACAGCTACGAGAGACAGACACTTTTGGAAATTAACATTCACTGCACAAACACCGGATTCACGCAATCTTTGACTGTCTGTCTTATTCCTCTCTTCTCCTCAAAGAATTCTTTGAGCGTCGATCTTCCTTCCTGGTGATACTTAATCATTAATTTTAAGTTTGCCATAATAATTAACATTCCCTAATCAGAAGCCCTGGATTAACAGAGAGGTTCGCACTCTGCTCAAAGCCAGAGATGCTGCCTTCAGATCAGGATGCCGGGAAGCATACAGCTTGGTCAGAGCTAACCTGAGGAGAGGAATAGCTATAGCCAAGCACTGCTACAAACGCCGGTCCTGATTCACAAAAAAAACAAAAGCAGATGCACATAAATGAAAAAACCTAATGCGTACAAAAGAAGGGCAAAAAACAAGACTGGTGGTCTGAGATTTCTTACCATGGCATCCCTCAGCATAGAAGCGCTCAGGGTACGAGCGTCCTTTGTACCGCCCACTGGAGTTCCTGGCAATACGAAGAGACTAATAGCTATAGCCAAACACTGCTACAAACGCCGCATTGAGGAGCACTTTACCTCCTCTGACCCTCGGCGTATGTGGTAGGGAACAACACCCTGACTGACTATAAACCAACTAGCTTTGTTCCATGTACCAACAGTGCTTGACTCCCTGATGAGCTGAACAACTTTTACACTCGTTTCGACCAGATGATATTGATATCTTCAATAAACGATCCTCCACCGACGACAACCCACTTGTACTTTCTACTTCGGACGTCAGTCGCATGCTGAGCAGAGTGAATGCACGGAAGGCAGCTTGCCCTGATGGTGTACCTGGCCGTGTGCTAAGAGCTTGTGCTGTGGAACTTGCGGGTGTCTTCGCTCACATCTTTAATGTTTCGCTTGCCCAGGCAGCTGTACCATCTATCTTTAAGTCAGCCATTATTGTGCCTGTGCCTAAGCATTCTACTGCTTCAGACTTTAATGACTTTCGACCTGTAGCACTCACCCCAATAATTTCCAAGTGCTTTAAAAGACTAGTTCTTTCTCACTTGAAATCCTGCCTGCCTGCTACGCTGGACCCACACCAGTTTGCTTATCGTTGCAACAGATCCACCGAGGACGCTATCTCAACAGCACTACACACTGCACTAACCCACCTCACTTGGAAGCATAAGGAAGCATAAAGTAATCTAAATCTCCCTGGTAGGCGGCTGCGTTGACCTTGGACCTCAGAAAATAAAGTGGACCCACACCAGCAGATGACATGGGACACCAAACCGCCACTGACTGTGGAAACTTTACAGGGTACCTCGAACAATGTGGATTCCGTGCCTCTCCTCTCTTCCTCCAGATTCTGGGACCTTGATTTCTATAGGAAATGGTCCTTGGTCTTCCAGGACCAAGATGGCATCGCGATCACACTGCGAGGCTCAGCGTCTTACCAGTTTTAGTGATGTTATACTTCTGTACTTAGCTATCTCCAGTTTTCTTGCGCAAATAACTTATGCGAACTACAGCTACGACAGACAGACACTTTTGGAAATTAACATTCACTGCACAAACACCGGATTCACGCAATCTTTGACTGTCTGTCTTATTCCTCTCTTCTCCTCAAAGAATTCTTTGAGTGTCGATCTTCCTTCCTGGTGATACTTAATCATTAATTTTAAGTTTGCCATAATAATTAACATTCCCTAATCAGAAGCCCTGGATGAACAGAGAGGTTCGCAATCTGCTCAAAGCCAGAGATGCTGCCTTCAGATCAGGATGCCGGGAAGCATACAGCTTGGTCAGAGCTAACCTGAGGAGAGGAATAGCTATAGCCAAGCACTGCTACAAACGCCGGTCCTGATTCACAAAAAAAACAAAAGCAGATGCACATAAATGAAAAAACCTAATGCGTACAAAAGAAGGGCAAAAAACAAGACTGGTGGTCTGAGATTTCTTACCATGGCATCCCTCAGCATAGAAGCGCTCAGGGTACGAGCGTCCTTTGTACCGCCCACTGGAGTTCCTGGCAATACGAAGAGACTAATAGCTATAGCCAAGCACTGCTACAAACGCCGGATTGAGGAGCACTTTACCTCCTCTGACCCTCGGCGTATGTGGTAGGGAACAACACCCTGACTGACTATAAACCAACTAGCTTTGTTCCATGTACCAACAGTGCTTGACTCCCTGATGAGCTGAACAACTTTTACACTCGTTTCGACCAGATGATATTGATATCTTCAATAAACGATCCTCCACCGACGACAACCCACTTGTACTTTCCACTTTGGACATCAGTCGCATGCTGAGCAGAGTGAATGCACGGAAGGCAGCTGGCCCTGATGGTGTACCTGGCCGTGTGCTAAGAGCTTGTGCTGTGGAACTTGCGGGTGTCTTCTCTCACATCTTTAATGTTTCGCTTGCCCAGGCAGCTGTACCATCTTTCTTTAAGTCAGCCATTATTGTGCCTGTGCCTAAGCATTCTACTGCTTCAGACTTTAATGACTTGTGACCTGTAGCACTCACCCCAATAATTTCCAAGTGCTTTAAAAGACTAGTTATTTCTCACTTGAAATCCTGCCTGCCTGCTACGCTGGACCCACACCAGTTTGCTTATCATAGCAACAGATCCACCGAGGACGCTATCTCAACAGCACTACCCACTGCACTAACCCAACTTGACTGTCAAAACTCATAGGTGAGTATGCTGTTAATCGATTTTAGTTCTGCATTCAACAGAACAATTCCGTCTATGCTGATATCCAAACTCAACCATCTGGGTATCAGCACATCACTCTGCCACTGGATTTTAGACTTCCTGTCTAACAGACCTCAATCTGTTAGATTAGGCAAACTTCATTCATCAACCATCACCTTGAACACTGGCATTCCACAAGGTTGTGTTCTTAGCCCGATTCTGTACTCTCTCTTCACCCATGACTGTGTACCTGCCTATGGTTCAAACACCGTAGTCAAATTCGCAGATGACACCATGGTGATAGGCTTGATTACAGACAATAATGAAACGCCCTACCGGGATGAAGTACAGCATCTGTCCTTGTGGTGCCAAAACAATAACCTGGTACTAAACACGCTCAAAACAAAGGAGATCATCATGGACTTCAGACGGACTAGGAATCAAGCTCACGCCCCCATTTACATCACCGGAACTGCAGTGGATGAGGTGTCCAGTTTCAAGTTCCTTCGAGGACATCTACCATAAACGCTGCCTGGGCAGGGCACGAAAATCACTATAATATCACTACTGCACTTTATGTAAATTATGTAAATAATGTTATATATTGCACTTCTGGTTAGATGCTAACTACATTTCATTGGCCCTGTATTGTACTCTGCACAATGACAATGAAGTTGAATCTAATCTAATCTAATTTACTTTAATCAGGGAACATAACTTTGGACCACTCAGGAGCAGTCCAGTCCTTTTTCCTGACGCTGTCTCTTGTTCAAGAGTGGCTTGGCATAAGGAATATGACAGATGAAACCCATGTCTTGCATACATTCAAATTTTATGACCAGCACCTGTATGTGCTTGTATAATTTAAACTACTGATTCTTAACATTGAGGTTGCCCAGAAGCTCAATGTTGTATTGCAACTCTTCGCTTCCACATTAAATTACCTGACGCTGGATTATAACTTACTTCTGAACGTCGTCGTTCCATTGTCTTGGGCATGATTTTAATGTGTGAGCAATCTTTTTGTGCTGACTATATGCAGGTGTATTGTTTAACATTCGGATTCTGACTGGTGTTCGCTCAGAAGCTTTTACATTTTTCGCTTCCACCTTAAGTAATGCAGCAGTAACATTAGCTAACTTGAAAATCTTAAAGTAAGGCGTTCGGACAAGAGTTTCAGAAGGGCAGGCTGGCTCACTGTGGTTACGTGTTTGTTGGTTTACTGGCATTATAAATATATCAAAGATAGTTGGAAACTTTGTGAAAGGACTTTTGTGTTGCCTTATCAAAGTAGCCAACACTTTAAAATGTTAATGTCTATGGATGTTGGGTATGTTAAAAGTATTAAAAACATTACAAAACACTTCAACGAATGATATATATTTATACGCCATCCCAATCCCAATATATTTGCCTGTAATGGAATGTAATGGAATATATTGGAATCGGGACGTTCCGGGAGCCACCTGGTGGATTGATGCAAAATTGCGGGTAAAAGGCCGAAACTTTGAGGATTTTTAGCTCCCACCACGTGTGCCCAGGACTCGACCCCGGGCTCTGCAAAAAAAATCGTCTAGGGGCCGCTGCGCGCTAGGCCGATAAGGTCCACCAAGCAGCGTATCATATATGTGGATTGGGATGGTGTGGTACTACGAAGAGGTAAGCAAATGCTATTTTCTCGATTAAATGGCCTTTCGGAACTAAGACCCCACCACCACCTGTTAGGTCTAAATGGAATTGTGGACACATACTCCCATTTGTGGCCAGATGGGAGTATGTCAGTGTAGTTTTTATTTATTTTTTATTAAGTTAATGCAACATATGATTGGTCATTTGAAAATGGTACTCGGGCAGCTAGTACTTAACCTTTTCCATGTTAAATATTTCAGATTATTCCAATTTTGGACATTTCAATTCCAACATTACTGATTATACAGAGTCTTGTACAAAAAAAGAAGGCATAGATTTGAAAACGTTCAACGTACACATGTATCATTGTCACAAGCATTTTAAAATGTGTACTGCGTACACATTTGAATTTGATATGTATTTTTTGAAATTGTGATGGAGAAAATAAGGACAAGTATTAAGAATTGAAATCTAACAGAGCATTTGGAATCAGAAAGTAGTTTATTTAACCTTAAGGTGGTCAACATACAATAGCAGAGAGTACTATGTGAATGTGGACAAAGAAGATGTTTTCACAGAGATATTTATATAGGTAGTTTATACGTCATAACCATAAGATAATCACTCGATGTTTCTGCAAGCTTAGTTTCCTTAGAGACATCTCAGTTTGATATACAAGATGTGGTTTGTTCTAATAAAGCATTGACCTCGAGCTGACCTGACATACACTTAGTTTGTGAGTTCTGTTGATGATTAGAAATTAACATACAGACAAACAAGCAGACAAGTTCTTTCAACAGAGACATATAAAAATTACCATTACAGAAATATCTGAGTTTGGATATCCCTATCTTACTCATTTTCCTTCAGAAAAGGGTACTTAAATATCAGAGCTTTACACACTTGCACATACTCATTTGTAGATGTATTCCTTTGAAGCATAATTTAAAACAAATGAAAAAAAAAACAAAAAAACAGAGGAATTCAATACTAAAATACCTACATGCAACATTGAGACATGCTTTGGTACTGTGTTCTTATAATGTTTTTTTGTGAATTGACTACACTCAGAGTCAGAGTCAGAAAACAGCGCTGGCCCACAGCAGGCTCAGTGTCACTTCGTCAGCAGTCATGGGGGTCCAGGTGTATGGAATGGCGTTGGTCTCTTATAGAACAGCGTTGGGCTCTAAACGTGTGAACACATGCTCGTTAACACGTTATTAAAAATTTGCGTGTTGACACGTAAAATTTTGTCGTGATAACGTGACCAAAATTGACACGTTTACACGCTTCTTAAGGTTTTTGCCAATGGGAGGCCTCAAATCCGGGCGTACTTACATATTCATGATAGGATTTACATCACACCCTGTAGCTGACACGAAACATAAATCCTTTGTGAACGTAGTCCCTACGTTTCATCTGAATTATTCATAACATAGTGAGCTAAGCACTGACCTGTGGCTACGTTGAGCCCTACATGAGCAGTGTGAAGACAGCAATATTAGTAAGCTGATCCCCATAGCAACTGGAAGTTTATGTTTCACAATAAAAAAACTGGTGTTTAGTACCTTAAAATTTGTAAACATGCATATTATTATATAACTTCATTCATAACATGCTCTAAAGCTTTCCATAATTTTATAACAAACAAACATCACTATTCACTATTCATATGTGTGTGACACATACTGAGGCGTAATTCATTCACATTGATTAATTATGTGCATTATTTTAATAGCATACTGCTAAACAATACGGTGTCAATACAAACCCATAGTGAAATTAACTTTCCAGATCCTCCTCTTTCTGTAAACATGTATACTATGTTTAAATATACATTAATTTACTCATGTGTTATTTAATTATGTGTATATACTTATATATGTTAAGAGAGGATAAATCTCCTTCAAAATTAAATTGAACAAAAAAAATCTGAATTAAAAAAGATCTTTTTTCAGCAGTAAATTCAGTGGGCCATGCTTTGGTACTGCGTTCTTATAATGTTTTTTTGTGAATTGACTACACTCGGCTCAGAGTCACAGTCAGAAAACAGAGCTGGGAGTGTTCTTCGTCAGTAGTCATGGGGGTCCAGGTGTATGGAATGCCGTTGGTCTCTAAGCGTGTTGGATTTGACCATGTTTTTTTATGAGATTTTGTATAAACATTATACATATATAAATACGTTTAAAAGCACGCACGCACACACACACACACATATATATATATATATATATATATATATATATATAAACCCCTCATTTCAACCACCACTGAACTGCTGAAAAAGCCCTTTTATAATTTAGAATTTTTTGTTCAATTTCATTTTGAAGGAGATTTATCCTCTCTTAATGTATATATAGAAGTAGATACACATAATTAAATAAAACATAAGTAATTTAATGTATATTTTAACATATACATGTTTACAGAAAGAGGAGGATCTGGAAAGTTAATTTCACCATGGGTTTGTATTGACACTGTATTGTTTAGCAGTATGCTATTAAAAGAATGCACATAATTTATCAATGTCAAATCTCAGTATGTGTCACACATAGTGTGAGAGAATAGTGATGTTTGTTTGATATAAAATTATGAAAAGCTTTAGAGCATGTTATGAATGAAGTTATATAATAATATGCATGTTTACAAATTTTAAGGTACTAAACACCAGAGGTTTTTTATTGTGAAAAATTAACTTCCAGTTGCTATGGGGATCAGCTTACTAATATTGCTGTCTTCACACTGCTCACGTAGGGCTCAACGTAGCCATAGGTCAGTGCTTCGCTCACTATGTTATGAATAATTCAGATGAAACGTAGGGACTATGTTCACAAAGGATTTATGTTTCGTGTCAGCTACAGTGTGTGATGTAAATCCTATCATGAATATGTAAGGATTAGTTAAATGCTGTTTTAACTACAGTAACTGAAAAATATCACTGGTGAACAAGACAAAATACATATTCAATTATAACTGATATCACAACAAAAATATAGAATTAGAAACCGTACATAAAAACCCAACCAAAGTGTAGTGTAGCGAAACTGGTGGACTCTCTCTTTGTCTGTGTGTGGATGGATATAATCTCGGTGTGGGGACTAAAACTTGTTTACAGACTCACATTTTTAGTTATACAAATACACGCATTTTTGTGTGTGTACGATTGTTTACATGTGTAAGGAAGAGACGTTATAAAAAAATAACTAAATACTCTATAAAGGACTTAAATCCAGGATAATAAGTCTGAATTAATGAAGACATGGCCCCTGTGCATAACTCGTGCGGGAGCTGGCAACGCCAGCCATGGAGCTTTCCCATTGAAGCCAGTTTGCTACGGTCTCTTTTAAATATCATTTGATTAGAATACAACATTTTACATGTGCTTAATGAATATATTTTTTGTTAAATATTGGTTTTAATCATAAATGTGTTGCTTTGTCAGTTAGCAAAGTTACATCAGCCAGTAATGTTAAGCTACAGCCCGGTCTCACACCTACTCGTGATATAGTAATCTACAATTCATGACATATCGCATATTTTCAGCATGAATTGCAGTCTCCTATATATGTGACTATATCACGAGTAGGTGTGAGACCGGGTTGTAAGCTATCACTACCTCAGGATGTAAAGGTCTTCCATGTGTCTTAGCAAATTGCAAATAATTTAAATAAATGTTTTACAGTTACTGAAAGACATCTACGAAGAAATGTACTGCTTAAATTTTAATTGTTATTTTATTATTATGTTTTTTACAGTATATTTGTATGTTAGCGTCTGCTAATGTTAGCTAGCATCCAGTTAAAATTTCTCCTGTTCCACCTTAAACAGAGTGACAGTTATTTTCTGATGAAACAAGAACAAAAAGTAACTGCTTCAGCATTTAAAAAAGAACAGAAAACTCCAGTATTGTGCTTGTAAATATGGATTAACATTTAGTGCTAGTTTTGCTATGGCATATATATATATATATATATATATATATATATATATATATATATATATATATATATATATATATATATATATATATATATATATATATATATATATATAATGTATGTATATATATACACTGTGTGTGTTTTGAAAATAACATTGTGTTTGGTATTTAATATGCAGACTTTAAACTTTGGGAATTGTGTCAGTATAACAATTAATTTATGTTTTGTATTATTTATTCCAGATTGCAAACATATGTTCCTGCACTTTTTTAAACTTCTGGTTTTTTTTTAACTTCCTGCTATATATAGTGTGTTGAAAAAATGCATATTTGACAACACAAGAAATTGTATAAAACTTTATCTAGACAGTATAATAATTACATTAAGCAAGACCATAAATATTTTGCACAAATCACTTATATAAGCCTTTTAAAATTCTAGTAAACTGAATGGAGAAAAAACACATAGGGAAGAAATATGAGCATCTGCAATATCTTCAGACCATTCAGCTATTTATTATAATGTTTGTAACAGCTATTTAATATTAAAATTTAATTCAAATCAAATTGTATTTATATAGCGCTTTTCACAACAAAAAGTCGTCACAAAGCAGCTTTACAGAGATCCGGGTCCAAGCCTCCTATGAGCAAGCCAGGGGCAACAGTGGCAAGGAAAATCTCCCTCAGCACATGAGGAAGAAACCTTGGAAGGAACCAAGACTCATACGGGGAACCCATCCTCCTCGGGTCGACACCGGAGACACAACAGAGAACAGAACAGAAGTAAAAGTGAAATGGTGACAGATGATGTAATGTAAATGTAGTACATTAGTGATGTATGAGTCTGAGGAAGGAGAAGGTGATCAGGGATTCTGTGTGAGTTAAAAGTAGGTGCAGAGTTAATCTGAGGTAAAACAGCATGGCCAAGCATGATAGTGTAGATGAGACAAGGCCAGGATCTTGTACAGGATACACAGGGGCTGGATCAGGGCAACACCTGGAGAGCAGCAGGACATCTCAAAGCATGAGAGAGAGACAGGAGAAAGAAAACCAGACAAAGGGAACAAAAAAATACAGAGGTTAGTAGGGTCATGGTAAAGAACGGGCAAATTTGTCCTGCGAAAAAAGCTTCCACGGGTCAGGCAAGAGAACCCAGCGGCAGACAGCGCGTTGGCGGTTACTAGAAAGCTAACTAAAAAAGCTGTAGCTATGGTAGTATGACAGGGTTAATACAGAACAGTGATAATTAACCTGATGCTGTGTATGGGGAAAAAAGCTTGTCCCATTTAGGGGTGGGGTGGGCATGGCTAGGTCCCAGAGGAGATTTCAGAGCACCTGTAAGTCCAAAATCGATGACCAAAGGAGATTCACGGTGAATGTAGTCTTCTAAGACCCACCCACCCTTGAAACTTCTGTCAAAACTCAAGCAAACCACGAAGCAGACTCTAGAGAGATTCCAGAAGCAAAAGACCTTATCAGCAAAATCCATAAAAACAATAATGAAAGCAAAGACTGGCAAAATGCAAATGAAATAATGTCAAATAACTGCAAAGAGTATCTTATAAAAATGAACTTGGCATAAAAAGTAAGGAAATTTTTGTTTGGTAGATTATTTTTTTGTTGTTGTAACAATGCTTATTGGCAGTATGTCTCATACCGTTGGAAAGCCTGTTAATTTCCCCTTTAAACGGTGCCACATTTGTAAGGAACATGCATTTGTGGGATGAGCAGTAGAGCTGAGAATGTGGGTTGCGCCTCTTTAAAAGGTAAATGTGGCATCATTTAACAGGCTTTCCAACTGTATAAGATTTATTGCCCAGAAGCATTGTTACAACCAGGAAATAATCTACCAAACACAAATAACACAATTTTAAGAAATTTGTTTATTGTTTTTTGTAGAAATTTTTAAACAGAATTATATTTCTTAAAAAGTTTAGCTTTTTCAAAGTTTCTGTAAATACAAGGGTGTGTTTAGTGTTGAGTGATATTTTTTTTAGAACTGGTCTAAACTACCTCCATGATAAAGTTTTTATAGCAAAGTTGTATAATTAGTGTTCATTGTAAGTTGAACCAGAAAATTTGCACTGAAATATTTTTAATATGTTTACTGTATCATCTTTCAATAAGAATATAATTAATTAATATAATGTGTGTGTGTGTGTATTTATTTATTTTTTTTCCACATAAGATATCAACACAGAGGTGTCTTACACGAGGGGAAAAAAATTGTTGAACTGATGGAAGATGAATGCTGATGCAGCACCACAGACACTTGTGATAATGGGCATTGCAGCAGTGGTAATGGGCAGTCTTTGAATTTACCACAGCCTTCATGAAGCATTTTAGACAGCTGAAATTCGGTGTGGCTTTTTTGAATTTGTTCTGAAAAACGTGAGTTGGTGTTGTGGGCTGTGTGACAAGAAGTTTGTGCAGTCAACTAATACGTTGTGATTAGCAGCTATCGGATTCTGGAGTTTTCAAGCCCCAAAGAGCAGAGGAGCGCGCGCCATGTCAGGTTGGTAACAGTCATTTTGTTTGAAGTTTGTGTTTTTTTCTTTAGCCATCTCAAGTGAACAAAGTCATCAAAACTTTTTATTGCATTAGGCTTACTTTTCTAATGTTTGCTGCAGCTAGCCAACGTGTCATTATGATGAATAGCAAGTGTTCTACTTAGCTTTTAACCCACATTATGTAATGTCTGAGCTAATAGCCAGGTTGTTAAATTTTGAAATTTGAATAATTACTTACAGTCTACTTGAGGTTGAGAAGTAAAATGTTTCTATCATTGTTTCTCAATATGACAACTTTAGAATGTGATCATATACTTTGATATATGAATCACGCTATATTATAGGGTAAGTGTACTTTTAAGGCCACCAAAATCAGGTTTTCAGGTATGTTTAATAGATATTCTTCTGATTTCTATTTGATATCTGTGGGGAAAAGGCAAGGTCATTTGAAAATGTATGCATTTGTTTATGTACATGTTTAGAATATTAAATGGTGATATTTTATGAAATATGTCAGAAGTGTGGTATGGACCTTATTGACAAAATAAAAATGTTGTTGATTAAGGAGGCCTTGACTTACATAGGGGTGTGATTATTTTCGTAACTGGGATTTTCTCTCAATAGAGTTAATGGTGTTGAATATAGATTCTTATAAACTAGGTGCACTGGGATAGACACTTGACTCCCACAATACACACTCCAGCCACTGGGGGGGGGTCTTACTTTTCTTGAGATCTTGAAGTGGAGCCTTTAAAGGGGAGGACCTCTGGTTTTGGAGGCCAGATACCGGAGCGTCGTTTTGGATATATATAAGATGGTGGAAGTTTTGGCGCTGATTTTTCTCTAGCACTCTGGAAACTGTTGCACCTCCAGATTACTACCTACCCTTTTGAATAATCTCTACATGCTTGGGCTGGTCGACCATGGAGTCAGCGCTTGGGTTCTTCGAGGATCTTTAGGTAAGAAGAGTGAACCCTCCCAAGTTCTCATTTCATCACAATAGATTTCAACACCTTATTTTCGTGATCTAATTGTTGGCTGTGTGATTGTAACTTGATAGTTTTGTGCTCTGTTGAGGTTAGCTGTTTGCTAAGGTGGGTATTGGATTGCAGAGTTGCTTGATTGTATACAGTCTAGACCTTTGGTAATTGGGTATGTTTGGTTGAGTTCTCAGGAAATCTGATTTGGTGGTGTTGATTTGACTCAAAAATACCTGTTGGAAATTGTGGCCTACTTGGGGCTTCTTGAGTTGTATGTGTTCTTTCAGAAGTCCTATGAGAGGACTTGAGGTAAGGTGGCCAAAATTGTCAAGTACTTTTAGTTTTGTAGTCATACTTTGGTGGTACTTAGGGATTTTAGGCCAATAGGGGAATATAGGTTACCTCTTGGTGTTTGAATTTTAGTAGCCTTAGAGTTAGGGGTCTCTGGTCTGTCCTCATTTCGGCTGGGGGGCTTTTGGTATTTTTTTAATTTTTTCCCAAAAATGTCTCAGTTTGATCCGGAAAGTTTTATCCAAGCCCATCTGCAGACAACGGACTGGATAAAATTAAAGAAGCCTCAGTTGCTCCAGCTTGCTGAATATTATGAGATTGAGGTAGATTCAGAGTTGAATAAAATTAAGATAGTAGATCCTTGCTCAGTCCCTAGGTTTGAGTGACTCCATCATTGAGGCAAGATTGGCTAGGGAACAAGCAGAGAAGGGTAGGCGAGAGAAGGAGAAGGATAGTTTGCGGGAGCTGGAGTTAGCTAAGATTGAGTTGGAGAAGGTTAAACTCTCGCAGATGGAGAGTCAACAACAGCGCAGACATGAGACTCGGTTTGATGTATCCAAATGTCTACATCTAATGCCAAAATTTCAGGAAGACGAGGTAGATGTGTTTTTTGATGCCTTTGAGAATATAGCCACGGAATTAGCTTGGCTGGAGAATTGTTGGACCGTTTTGGTTCAGAGTGTCCTGTAGGGGAAAGCTCGGGAGGCTTATGCAGCTTTGAATTCTGCACACTCCATGGAGTATGACACGGTGAAAACGGCAGTGAAGAATGCCTATGAAGTTGTGCCAGAAACTTACAGGCACAAATTCCGTTCTCTTAGACGTAAGCTAGCGGAAACCTATTTGGATGTAGCTAGGCAGCAGGAGGCAGTGTTTGAACGAAAGCATGTGAAGTTTATACTTTTGCAGATTTAAAACAGCTTGTTCTTATGGAACAGTTTAAAAATAGTCTACCTGTTCTTTAGGAAGTGTACATTCAGGAGCATGGGGCGACTGAAGTTAAAAAGGCTGCTATGATGGCAGATACTTACGAATTTACCCATAAGGAGTCGAGAGTGAAAGAGAGATCAGTGGTTGGAGAAAGGCTAATACAGAGGTTAAATCAGCAGAGACTAAAAGTCATAGGGAAGGGCCATCTGGCTCTAAACCTCATAGTCAACTTCAAAAACCTGTAAATTCTACTCCCTCGGGAGAAATAATCTGCCATTATTGTAGAAAACCTGGCCATATAAAATCAGGTTGTCCAGTTCTGCAGAAGTGCAGACGTGGGTCTTATACTGACTCTTCAAAATCTGTGGCATTGGTAGTTGGTTCAGAGAGGACTATTAGTTGTGTGGATCCTGAGTCTGAAATAACCCCCTCTCTGTATGATGGGTTTGTCTCCTGCTGTACAGTGTCCATTGGTTCTGGGGAGCCAGAAACCAAAATTAAAATTTTCAGGGACACTGGTGCAGTTCAGTCCTTGTTGTTACAAGGGGTTCGTGATTAGCCAGTTTCAATGACTCTTCAGTGTTGCTTCAGGGTGTGGGAAGTTTGTTTGGTGCCATGCCATTGCATAAAGTGTACCTAACCTCTAACTTGGTAAATGGCTATGTTAATGTAGCAGTAGTGCCATCATTACCAGTCCCTGGAGTTTCTATGCTATTGGGGAATGATCTTGCTGGGGTTCAAGTTTCGGTAACCCCTTTAATTAGTCACATGCCATGTGAGGTACCAGAAACAGAGGCTTTGGCCAGGGAGTATCCTGAGGTGTTTTCAACCTGTGTCGTTACCCGTGCCCAGTCTCGCCCCAAGGGGGTGGTTCCACAGAGAGGGCTGGAGGAGGCAGCATTTGAGCTTGGAGATACCTTCTTTGGAAAACTAGGTTAATCAGATGCAGCTCAGTTTAATAGGGAAACCTTAATCAAGGAGCTCAAGGAGGACCCTGAGTTGGCCTCATTGTGTAAGGGGGCTGGTACACGGGAGGAGACAGAGGAGTCGGCAGAGGTCTTCTATATGCATCAGGGAGTGCTTATGCGGAAGTGGAGGCCTCCTTATCATCCTGCTGTTGAAGATTGGAGTGTTGTGGAGCAGATTGTGTTGCTGAAGAGTTTTAGGTTGAAAGTGTTGCGCTTGGCACATGAAGCACCCATGGCAGGGCATGTGGGTATTCGTAAAGCCCAAGAGAGAGTCTTGCGTTATTTTTATTGGCCGAAGATGCATCGAGATGTAATCTCCTACTGTCGGACATGTCATGCTTGTCAGCTAGCCGGTAAGCCAAATCAGAAAGTGCCTTGTGCACCATTGTGTACTCTCCATTTTTGCGAGTGACGATAGATTGTGTTGGACCTTTGCACAAGACAAAAAAGGGTTATAAGTATCTGTTCACAATATTGGATGTGTGTACTAGATTTCCGGAGGCTGTACCCTCGAGAAACATTAAGGCAAGAACTATAATTGAGTGTTTGTTTCAGTTCTTTTCTCGGTGTGGGCTGCCTCGTGAAATTCAATCAGATTGTGGTTCAAACTTTACATCTGGTGTTTTCCAGGAAGTAATGTGTGAGCTAGATATTAAGCAAATTTGTATTCATTAAAGGAGCAGGAACACTCTTGTCTGTGATGTTTCTCTTTTCTCTGAGACCTCCTGTAACAAAATGCACATATGCCATTTGTTCAAAACTGTGATCTTCAAAATAAAATTTGGGCATTTAAACCATCTAACAGTGATTATGGAAAAGCGAAGAACCACTATGTTAGTACACAATAGGTTTCTGAACAGGGGCTCAAGCACTCATGAATAATAATTTACAAATAAACAAATAAGTGCTCATTTATTCTGGTTCATCCTGAGTAAACAGACCTCGGTGTGCATTTACCTCAGATCAGTATCTGGTAATGAGGGACAAACAGGTTTGTACTCACAGTAAAATCTTTAATGCTTTGTTTTAGACAGAACATTACCTCAATATCTGCATTGATTGTCGAAGTTTGCAGGTATTTCATCGTTTTAAAACAGTAAAGTACAAAGAGAATTTGTGTGTGTAAAGTTGTTCACTCTTTAATGTTAAAATCTTTCCTGTCTCTCCGCTGCTGAGCTGCAAGTAGGTGTACGCATGTGTAGTCCAAAATGCCTTGGGCACTGAGTTGTCACTCAAAAACTCATTAGCCAATGGGAAGGTACCCCTGAGAAAACCCGCCCACACGAGAGCTTTTTGCCAAAACTGCTTGCAAAACTCAAGGATCCAGTGTACAAAACTCAGAGAGCTCGTGCACAGAACTCGTGCTGCTTGTGCACAAAACTCAGAGAGCACACGCAGAACTCAGAACTCACACACTAAAGCCATGGAGCGTTTCATATTTGGCACAAATCTGATTCCATAATCCTTGGAATCCTGAAGGTTCCAAAAAGCTGTGCAAGCCTATTCTATACTTCACTCAGCACATGGAGCATTTACAAAAGAGGCGTGAGCCTAATCTTTATTTTTTTAGCACATCTGTAACATTCCAAAATGCTGCGAGAGCCAATTCTTAATTCTCGTAGCAACCGGAGCGTTAAAAAGGGTGGCGTGAGCCTACTGTTTATTTTTAGCGCATCCTGAAGATTCCAAAAAGCTGCAAAACCTGTTCTTAATTCTTGTAGAAACCGGAGCGTTCCAAATGATGACGTGAGCATGCTGTTTATTTTTAGCATGTGCTGAAGGTTCCAAAAAGCTGCACGAGACTATTCTCAATTCTCGTAGCAACCGGAGCGATCCAAGTGGTGACGCAAGCTTGTTTATTTTTAGCGAATCCTGTATGGAACCTGATTGGTGCCAAAAAGAATCGCACAAAAAAAAATTAACATCAAACGTAAAACTTAAAGGTTACCCTCTACTCATGTGTTTACCTAGCTTGACTGGAAATAGGAATCCCATCTTGATATATACAGTTATACATTTTATGGACTAGAAGAGGTCTCCATATCTCAGCTTTGGGATATGGTAGAGCGAAAATAACCACACCACTGTCTTTGTCAGGACTTCCCTGACACACGGTGTGGGTTTGGAGAAGATCTGAGGAGGTCACAGTTTTCACCCCAAAAAAAAATAATAAAGGGTACCCCTTTGTGTTTTTTTTTTATACTAAATTTTTGACCGTCTCAGACTTCTACCTCTACCTTGCTAGATGTTTTTTTTTTTTTTTTAGCGCATCCGGAAT